>NC_044200.1:24918558-25029508 GCF_900880675.1 Sparus aurata | reverse complement strand
TAGCTCGGAGGAGATACTGGCCGTTGCCATAGCAACAACTACAGCTGCTGTTTTGGCGTGAAACTTTTGAATGTAGAGATCTGTCGGTGGACTTTCCCCGTGTGTGTGTGTGTGTGTGTGTGTGTGTGTGTGTGTGTCTGCAGGTGTACCTGGCCGGTCGGAGTGTGTATGTTTATGTACAGGGGTGGGGGGTTCTGTGGGGAAGGTTTCTGGGTTGATCTGTCCAATCTGTGATACACTGACTTACTGTCCTGGGAAGGGAACTCCGGGCTCTGATGGGCCGGCTTTAAGGCTTAGTTCCTCTAATATGGACCAGACGCTGGAGGCAGCCGGGCCCTCCAGAGGCCGACAGAGAGGCCTCAGAGTGCCCCATCAGCACATCCAGCGCCTGGCTGCTCTCCAGCTGCTCCACACTCTCCTCCTCAGGTTAGTTTCACAAGAGGCCGATCCCACAGAGAAGTGTCCTCTCTGGACTGGACCAGAACATCTGTTTGTTTACACCCGACTGTGATTAAAATGAGACATCAGTGTCATCGTGGAGAAGACATGTATCCCATCTAGGTTGCTGTTGGTTCTGGTGGTTCTGTTGGTTCTGGTGGCTCTGGTGGTGCTCTTGGTTCTGGTTGTTCTGGTGGTGTTGTTGGTTCTGGTGGTTCTGGTGGTGTTGTTGGTTCTGGTGGTTCTGGTGGTGCTGTTGTTCAGTGTTTTAAAGTTCATCCTGACCTTGGAAACAGTTTTTAAACAAATCTGGGTCCATTCAAGGAGCGGTTCTGGAGCCACTGATCGGATCCCTAATCTGTCTCTGGAACAGAACTAATGAAACCCAGCGACGTGTTCACAGGTTCCAGTGAAGTTTAAGACTTCTTTTCAACTTCAGTCCCGTCTGAAGAACTTCTTCAGAGGATTCAAACTCTCAACCTCAGCAGCTGCATGAGGCGAGTTCTCTACCTGCAGAGCTGTTGATCAGCCTGAGCACTGAAGATGTTTTGGGTTTCAATCCTTCATCAGGTCGGCTGATACTATAAAGTTGGACAGTTCTGCAGATAAAGAACACGCCTCATGCAGCTGCTGAGGGTTTGAATCCTCTCTGTAGTTTCTGCTGCATGAAGTAAAACTGAACCACCAGAAGTTCTTTAAACGTTTGTGACTGAAGTTGAAAAGAACACGAAACTGTCAAAACTTTAGTTGTGACCCGTGTCAGGACGTCACTGCTGGACGCTGAGCAGACGTCTACCGACTTCACCGCTGGCTCCACTGGACGTCCTCTGACAGACGTCTTCTGGATTAGTTTCTGCTCGGTGGGATGAGATCAAAGTTTCCACGCGGCAGTCAGAGCAGCGTCACAGTCACACAGAGGTGGTTTCAGCTGTGGGTGTCAGGAGGTCAGCGCTGTGATCCGAGGCCCGCTGTGAGGATAACATCCCGTCCCTCGGGGCAAGAGCTGAACCAACACTCACCCTTCGTGCTGTCTGGACCCGGTCTGGATGTGTCATGTTCACTTCTCGGAAGTCGCTTTTTATTTTGGGAGGAGATGAAAGTTGTGGGTGGCTCAGAGCAGACAGGAGTCCTCTTCTGGAAATCACTCACTGAGCCGTGAATCATGATATAACAGGACGTCACACGTTCAGTCACATCCTGCACATACTTTTCCTTTCACTTTCTATATTTCATGTTTACTCAACAAAGGCAACGTAGAAAGATCTTGATCTCTTTCTAACGGTTTCTTCAGGCCCGTTCAGTGTAGAACAGAACCGTTCATCAGGATCTAACAGCATCAACACACATCAGGCAGCAGATTGAAATAAAAAAGGTACATTTTGTGTTTTAAATGTAGACAATCATATTAAAGTGTCAGTTAACCAAACTCCACAAGTATATCTCCTCGTCCCCACTTAGCTCTTTTGGTATCTGGCTCTTTTTGACTGGAACTACTTTCTATGGAAGAAATAGTTCCTATTAAAACTACAACAAGTCCTCCGACTCATTCGACCCCGCCCGGGCACATCGCCCTGCTGCTCTGCTCTAATCTTGGATGTACAGATTAATTAATAAAGACTGGTAACGTGAGCGCTGTGTGTCGGGTCTGAGGATGTGTGCCCTTTTCAACCAGCCGCACCACGATGCTGACAGACGCTGTTACTGTGACGCAGGAGGTCAGCGCTGACATTTAAAACCACCTGATCGTCTCCGTACGAAGGCGGGGGCCGCCACCGGAACCACCGCAGTGATCGTGGCGAAACATAACGACGAGTCAAAGTTAAGACATGGTGTCAAATGACACTTTGGTGTTTAACTTTGTATCAATTCCTCCATTTATTAACTCTATTTCTTATTTTCATTTTATGTCTGAAGTTTTTCATTTTTAATGTATTTATTTATGGGTTACGGTCTTCTATCCATCTAGGGTCTATCTTCTCCCTTTGCAAGATAATAAAACAATCAATTAAATCACTAACAAACATTTTAATATTATTAATTCACAATCATAATAATGTTTAACAAGATTATTATTATTAAACATTTTTATATTAATAAAATGATTTGTTTACATAAAAATGTTAGCAGTACAAACTTTTCTGACATTTGATGACATATTTATGTTTTCATTGAGACATTTATCAGTTTCTTTATTTATTTTGGTGTTTTTGTGTTTATTGGAATCAGTTTGGAGTTGTTTTTATCATATTGCTGATAAATGATGCAGCATGTAATCTGTAAAGTAACTAGTAACTAAAGTTATCAAGTAAATGTAGTGGAGTGAAACAATATCTGTCTCTTAAACGTGGAGCAGAAGTAACCTAAAATTATACTCTAGTAAATGTACTTAGTTACTTTCTTTCACCTCGTGACCTCTCAGATTTTCCTCTGGGACCTCCTGAGGGGGGCTCCACCCCCAGACTCAGAACCTGACCTAGCTCCGGGTCCGGCCCGTTTGTGTCAGAGTGCAGCTGGTCGGGCTGACTGAGCGTCGGCGCTGTGACACTGTCAGCGGCGCCGCCTCCTCTGGCTCAGCTGGTGGTTTGGTCCCCGTCAGGAGAACAAGCTGTAAAAGTCTCTGGTGTTTGCCCTCAGTAAATTATACATGTGCAGTGTTGGTGCTGTGGTTAACCAGCAATGTAAAATCATTTTCTACCCCAAACCGCCTCCACAGTCCATCTCCCAGACGCTCCCCTCACACAGTTATTATAACGGCCTCATCACTTTCTGACCCGGCTGAGTTATTTTTCGGGGGATTTGATGCTCAGGAATTCCTGTCAGCTTCTCAGATTTGCATAAGTGAGCAGCCAGCTGAGGCGAGCGGCCTCTCAGCATCAGGTTTGGCTGAACAGCATGTGGCTTCAATACAGATGCTCAATTAGGACTTGAGATCGGCGGACTTACTGGTTCTCTGCTGCTGCACCAACAACCGGAGCAGAGTTTGTTTAAATGAACCAGAGGAAGGAAAACAGGCAGCACACATCCAGAACAGCCAGAGTGGATCTGTAATCACAAATGCACGACCAGAACTGAATCAACTTTCCTTTTGTTTCAAGTTATTCTGACAGCAACATGAAAAACAGAATGTTAATACACATTTTACACATCAAGCTCAGGAAGAAGTTTTACACCATCATGAACTGCTTTGTTTTGGTCAGTGAGGAGCTCACAGCTGCTGAAGGAAACTTTTCTATGATTACAGGCGTTTGTGTGTGAACAGTTTGTGTGTGAACAGTTTGTGTGTGAACAGTTCAGTGTGTGAACAGTTTGTGTGTGAACAGTTAAGTGTGTGAACAGTTTGTGTGTGAACAGTTCCGTGTGTGAACAGTTTGTGTGTGAACAGTTTGTGTGTGAACAGTTCAGTGTGTGAACAGTTCAGT
The DNA here is from genome assembly GCF_900880675.1 of Sparus aurata. Classification (NCBI taxonomy): domain Eukaryota; kingdom Metazoa; phylum Chordata; class Actinopteri; order Spariformes; family Sparidae; genus Sparus; species Sparus aurata. The sequence continues at coordinate 25,025,651 of NC_044200.1, read as the reverse complement.
GTGTGAACAGTTCTGTGTGTGAACAGTTCTGTGTGTGAACAGTTCAGTGTGTGAACAGTTTGTGTGTGAACAGTTCCGTGTGTGAACAGTTTGTGTGTGAACAGTTCTGTGTGTGAACAGTTTGTGTGTGAACAGTTCAGTGTGTGAACAGTTCAGTGTGTGAACAGTTCTGTGTGTGAACAGTTCGGTGTGTGAACAGTTCCGTGTGTGAACAGTTTGTGTGTGAACAGTTTGTGTGTGAACAGTTCAGTGTGTGAACAGTTTGTGTGTGAACAGTTAAGTGTGTGAACAGTTTGTGTGTGAATAGTTCCGTGTGTGAACAGTTTGTGTGTGAACAGTTTGTGTGTGAACAGTTCAGTGTGTGAACAGTTCTGTGTGTGAACAGTTTGTGTGTGAACAGTTCTGTGTGTGAACAGTTCAGTGTGTGAACAGTTTGTGTGAACAGTTCAGTGTGTGAACAGTTTGTGTGAACAGTTCAGTGTGTGAACAGTTTGTGTGTGAACAGTTCGGTGTGTGAACAGTTCGGTGTGTGAACAGTTCGGTGTGAACAGTTTGTGTGTGAACAGTTCTGTGTGTGAACAGTTCCGTGTGTGAACAGTTCCGTATGTGAACAGTTCTGGTGTGTGAACAGTTCGGTGTGTGAACAGTTCTGTGTGTGAACAGTTCTGGTGTGTGAACAGTTCTGGTGTGTGAACAGTTCAGTGTGTGAACAGTTCTGTGTGTGAACAGTTCAGTGTGTGAACAGTTCCGTGTGTGAACAGTTCCGTGTGTGAACAGTTCAGTGTGTGAACAGTTCCGTGTGTGAACAGTTCAGTGTGTGAACAGTTTGTGTGTGAACAGTTCGGTGTGTGAACAGTTCAGTGTGTGAACAGTTCGGTGTGAACAGTTCTGGTGTGTGAACAGTTCAGTGTGAGAACAGTTCTGTGTGTGAACAGTTCAGTGTGTGAACAGTTCCGTGTGTGAACAGTTCGGTGTGTGAACAGTTCGGTGTGTGAACAGTTTGTGTGTGAACAGTTCAGTGTGTGAACAGTTCAGTGTGTGAACAGTTTGTGTGTGAAAAGTTTGTGTGTGAACAGTTCGGTGTGTGAACAGTTCGGTGTGTGAACAGTTCGGTGTGTGAACAGTTCCGTGTGTGAACAGTTCTGTGTGTGAACAGTTTGTGTGTGAACAGTTCTGTGTGTGAACAGTTCAGTTTGTGAACAGTTCAGTGTGTGAACAGTTTGTGTGTGAACAGTTCTGTGTGAACAGTTCTGTGTGTGAACAGTTCAGTGTGTGAACAGTTCGGTGTGTGAACAGTTTGTGTGTGAACAGTCCAGTGTGTGAACAGTTCTGTGTGTGAACAGTTCTGTGTTGTACTTTACATCCTTGTGGTTAAATATCCCAGTGAAACATGTTTGGGAGCTTCAGTTACACCAGCGTGTTCTGAGCAGATCTCCTCTGAGACTCTGACAATTTGTTTAGTAAAGTTTATCTAATTTTCCAACATTGCGGTTGCCAACATGTTTGTGAAATAAGCGGTGATGTCAGTGGTTTGTGCCTTGCTGCTGCTTCAAATGAGGCCAACTTGGACGGTATGTTGAGGTTCTGCAGGTCCAAAGAAAAGCCCAGAGGGCAGCTGAGTGGGCTGCTCAGAGATGATCTGGGTGTGGACCACAGGGTAAGATGTCCTTAACCTATCAGATTGATGAACACTTGGACTGCTCACCTAAGAACTGGTTTGTTTATTGGTTTTGGAGAACCACCCCGGAGTCCTTGAAGCGGTTCCAGGTGCTTCGATTGGGTCTGACAGTGAGACGGAGCTGAGCTGAGAGAATGAGAGCGGGAGCTTTAGGAGAAACTGATGACACAGCTGAGACGCTGCTAATGCTTTAAGAAGGGAAGGATTTGAAAAAGAGGAGAGATTTTCATGTTAAAACACGTCCGACTCTCTGCCCTGTTCCCACTCACGCTGAACCCTCCGAGGCGTGGTCCAGAACCACGCATCTGCAGAACCCCAGAGACCCACTTCACCTCACACTCCGGCCTTTTGACTTGTAATAATATTAAACACGGTTATAAAAGATGCCTAAATGTAACTCTGAATCATCTCCTCAGTGGACACACTCTGAGTTCATCAGAAGAGAATCATGTCAAAGGTAAAAGTGCAGATACACAACCAGAACCAGAACTTTCTGTTCGTGTTCAAGAAGTCAGACAAACTCCTCAGCAACATTCAGCCTTGAACAGAACCTGACTCACCGCTGTGTCGTATTAAACAGCCTTTAAAGGAGCAAGATATTAATATTTACAATACTAATAAGGTAAAAATACACAATAAGGTCCGAGAACACTGTGTGAAGCTGTAGAGGTGGTAGGGTCCGCCACAGGTAAACACAGTGAAGCAGTGTACGTTTCTCTTTAAGGTCAGTTTGATTATTCAGTTTGTTTGATGAGAGAAACTATAATTAATTTAGTCTCTCAGCATCCGACACTGTGGAGCAAACACCACAACGATGGAGACGCAGCTGGATCTCACCTGGTTCTGTTGTATCCGGTTCTGTTGTATCCGGTTCTGTTGTATGTATTTGGGGTAAATGAACAGATCTGATGGTGACGTGTTCTTTAGAGAGAGGAGGAATCTAACCCACTACCCGTCCTGCAGACTACAGCACCACGTTAAAGTAAAATACCTTAGAAAATAAGACGGGTTGTAAAAAGGCAGAAGTTTCCTTTAGCTCAGTATGTGGAAAGTTTGGATCTGAACCCAAACAGAATCCTAAACTCTCTCCAGTATAAATTCTGGAGGCGTTCCCATTTTATGCATTTAAATGATTAATTGTGTGCAGCACAAAAGAGCGAAGTGGTCCAGCCCGGCGGGTCGAGTTCCTGCATCAATACCTCTTTGATTCAGACAGTGGCTCTTTATGGGAGAGCAGCTAACTGAACTCACATCAGCAGATACTGTTCCTCAATAAAGGAAATGTTTGCCTTGGCCTTTGTAGAAAAGGCTGACTCCCTCTTCCTCCTCTGACAACCTCCCAGGGAATGTCCAAGTTTACATGACACAAGCAGAGATCTCGCTCCAATCCTGGCCCGGAAAAAAAAAGAGGGGAGTTTGTTCAAAAGAAGCCGGAGAGCTGCTTCATAAACCGGATACAGAGAAATGTTCCTCTGTGGAAGGAAAAGGAGGCTTCAAAGAGCGATTTCTACGGGGAGTATTATAAACTCTGGAGAAAATGACCACACGCAGCAGCGCTGACCCCAGAACTGCTGAACAAACAGTCCATGCAGCGAGAAAGCAAAGAATTACTTAATTCTCCACTTAAAACACAAACCGTGAAACGGATTATTCCACACAAAGAAGAGCTAAATTACACAGGTATCGGGTCACATCAGCTCCACAGTTCCCGTCTGATTACTTAGAGCTGCAGCCAGCTGACAATTTACACTCGGCTCTCTGTGTTGACTCGGTATATGTTTCTCTGTAATGGTTCCCATGCAGGTCCGACTCAAAGACACACTTGTGGAGGAATCGGAGCGCTGGTTCCTCAGATTCCCACAAAGTGTTGTTCAACATCACTTTGTGGCCTTATCTGAGATCTGGTTGTTGAACTCTGCAGCGGTGGAGGGTAATTTACCAGAAAGGGAAAATATTGGCTGAAGGTTTTCAGCTATAATCCAATTTCATGTTCATGTGCAGCGCGGCCAGAGTTCCTCTGCAGCCCTGCAGCTCTGTGCGTCTCCCTGTATGGACTCAGGTTATTCACACCTGTCATGTTGTAAAAGGAAAACTATCACCAGCTTGTGTTCACAGCACAGTTGTTCTGCAGCAGTCAGCGGCTGAAGAACTGAAGAACCAGCAACACAGAAACGTGTTTTGTGACATCACAGTGACCTTCGACCTCTCAGATCTACTCATTCATCCTTTAGTGGACGTTTGACTCAAAGTTGTTAACGTGGCAGAGAAGCAGCTTTTCATCAGGTCACGTCCTGCCGAGCGTTTCCGTCTGTGTAGGCTTTATATCTGTCTGTGTTTCATCATGGTGGAGAGCGTGATGCTGAGCTCTGCTGCTGGATACCATATAAAGAGAGAGAGGACACCACAGTCAGCAGAGACTCTCTCCGGTCTGCCCTCGTTGACCTCCGCCCGGTGGTCATGTGACCCGGGTGGATCTCACCTGGCGGCCTCCCTCAGCTCCTCATCCTGACGTCCCACTGATCTCAGCCAGCTGACTGTTGGAAAAGCTCCGGAGGAAACAAGAAATACAAACAGTGAGACAGAATGTGAGAGTGTTTGGCAGCGGCCCGCCTCCACACATGACCTACTTCTACTGCGCTGGTGAATCGTATCAGAGGAAAACAAAAGATTCTGCTGAGAGAAGCTTGGTACACCTGCAGACCTCGACAGGCTGAGGGGGAGCTGTGCAGTGATTGGACAACGACCTTTAACTGACCTGACCTGAGAACAGTCTTCAAAACACAAATGCACAAAGATACGATGGTGTAGTTATGTATCTTAAAACACACATGACTGTCCAAACCACAAGAGAAAGTGGCACTCAGTAGAGCGCATACCTCCACCAACAGCCCCTTGCCATAAATCAATCCCATATCAAACTGGAAAACTGGATAACAGATGGAGGTCTAAGAGACACGAACTGTGAACAGGTTTGGTGGAGATCTGATCAACAAAACAACCAACCAACGAACAAAACAACCCAGCAACCGGTCCACAGGCTCGTGTAGGTGACTGAGGGAGACGGTGAAGGTCTAATGCTTCATGTTACAATCTGCTCCGTTAGAAAACTGATTGTTGCATAAAGAAATCCTGTTGTTACACCCTGAAGTGTCCGGAGCCGGAACCGAGCCGGAGCCGGAGCCGGAGCCGGAGCCGGAGCCAGAGCCGGAGCCGGAGCCGAGCCAGAGCCGGAACCGAGCCAGAGCCGGAGCCTCTGGTTGGTTGTTTGTGTCTGTGTGGTGATAGAGTTGTGGTTCTGGTAGAAACAGGCTCTGTGGAGTAACTGGGTCATGATTTCTGGAGAACTGCTGTTGATTTTTCAGTCCCAGCTTCCCTCACAGCTCAGTGGAGTGATGAGCAGCAGTACAGGTGAGAGGTAGTGAGGGGACTGTCCCTTTAACAGGAGGCTGAGGCGGGTGGAGGCTGGAGTGTGTGGAGGCTGTGCGGGTGGAGCTGGGCGGGTGGAGGCTGTGCGGGTGGAGCTGGGCGGTTGGGGGCTTGGCGGGTGGAGGATGGGCAGGTGGAGGCTGGGCGAGTGGAGGCTGTGCGGGTGTAGGCTGGGCAGGTGGAGGCTGTGCGGGTGGAGGCTGTGCGGGTGGAGGTTGGGCGATTGGAGGCTGTGCGGGTGTAGGCTGGCGGATGGAGGCTGTGCGGGTGGAGGTTGGGCCGGTGGAGGCTGTGCGGGTGTAGGCTGGCGGATGGAGGCTGTGTGGGTGGAGGTTGGGCGGGTGGAGGCTGTGCGGGTGGAGGCTGGAGTGTGTGGAGGCTGTGCGGGTGGAGCTGGGCGGGTGGAGGCTGTGCGGGTGGAGGCTGTGTGGGTGGAGGCTGGGCGGATGGAGGCTGTGCGGTGGAGGTTGGGCGGGCGGAGGCTGTGCGGGTGGAGGTTGGGCGGGTGGAGGTTGGGCAGGTGGAGGCTGTGCAGGTGGAGGCTGTGCGGGTGGAGGCTGTGCAGGTGGAGGTTGTGCGGGTGGAGGCCGTGCAGGTGGAGGCTGGAGGCTGTGCAGTTGGAGGTTGTGCGGGTGGAGGCTGTGCGGGTGGAGGCTGTGTGGGTGGAGGCTGGAGGCTGTGCAGGTGGAGGTTGTGCGGGTGGAGGCTGTGTGGGTGGAGGCTGTGCGGGTGGAGGTTGTGCGGGTGGAGGCTGTGCGGGTGGAGGCTGTGTGGGTGGAGGCTGGAGGCTGTGCAGGTGGAGGTTGTGCGGGTGGAGGCTGTGTGGGTGGAGGCTGGAGGCTGTGCAGGTGGAGGCTGTGCGGGTGGAGGCTGTGTGGGTGGAGGCTGGAGGCTGTGCAGGTGGAGGCTGTGCGGGTGGAGGCTGTGCGGGTGGAGGCTGTGCGGGTGGAGGTTGTGTGGGTGGAGGCTGTGTGGGTGGAGGCTGTGCGGGTGGAGGTTGTGCGGGTGGAGGCTGTGCGGGTGGAGGCTGTGCAGGTGGAGGCTGTGCGGGTGGAGGTTGTGCGGGTGGAGGCTGTGCAGGTGGAGGCTGTGCGGGTGGAGGTTGAGTGGGTGGTGGCTGGGTGGGTGGAGGCTGTGTGGGTGGAGGCTGGAGGCTGTGCAGGTGGAGGCTGTGTGGGTGGAGACTGTGCAGGTGGAGGCTGTGCGGGTGGAGGCTGGCGGGTGGAGGCTGTGCAGGTGGAGGCTGGGCGGGTGGCGGCTGTGCGGGTGGAGGTTGTGTGGGTGGAGGCTGGAGTGTGTGGAGGCTGTGCGGGTGGAGCTGGGCGGGTGGAGGCTGTGCGGGTGGAGGCTGGAGTGTGTGGAGGCTGTGTGGGTGGAGGCTGTGCGGGTGGAGGCTGTGCGGGTGGAGCTGGGTGGGTGGAGGCTGTGCGGGTGGAGGCTGTGCGGGTGGAGCTGTGTGGGTGGAGGCTGTGTGGGTGGAGGCTGGGCGGGTGGAGGCTGGAGGCTGTGCGGGTGGAGGCTGTGCAGGTGGAGGCTGTGTGGGTGGAGGCTGGGCGGGTGGAGGCTGTGTGGGTGGAGGCTGGGCAGGTGGAGGCTGCAGCATGTGGAGGCTGTGCAGGTGGAGGCTGTGTGGGTGGAGGCTGTGTGGGTGGAGGCTGTGCAGGTGGAGGCTGTGCGGGTGGAGGCTGTGTGGGTGGAGGCTGTGCGGGTGGAGGCTGCAGCGGGTGGAGGCTGCTGTGGGTGGAGGCTGTGTGGGTGGAGGCTGTGCGGGTGGAGGCTGTGCGGGTGGAGGCTGCAGCGTGTGGAGGCTGTGCGGGTGGAGGCTGTGTGGGTGGAGGCTGTGCAGGTGGAGGCTGTGCGGGTGGAGGCTGTGTGGGTGGAGGCTGTGCGGGTGGAGGCTGTGTGGGTGGAGGCTGCAGCGTGTGGAGACTGTGTGGGTGGAGGCTGTGTGGGTGGAGGCTGCAGCGGGTGGAGGCTGTGCGGGTGGAGGCTGCAGCGTGTGGAGACTGTGTGGGTGGAGGCTGTGTGGGTGGAGGCTGGGTGGGTGGAGGCTGGAGGCTGCAGCGTGTGGAGGCTGTGTGGGTGGAGGCTGTGCGGGTGGAGGCTGCAGCGTGTGGAGACTGTGCGGGTGGAGGCTGTGCGGGTGGAGGCTGTGTGGGTGGAGGCTGCAGCGTGTGGAGGCTGTGTGGGTGGAGGCTGTGCGGGTGGAGGCTGCAGCGTGTGGAGGCTGTGCGGGTGGAGGCTGTGTGGGTGGAGGCTGTGCAGGTGGAGGCTGCAGCGTGTGGAGGCTGTGCGGGGTGGAGGCTGTGTGGGTGGAGGCTGTGCGGGTGGAGGCTGCAGCGTGTGGAGGCTGTGCGGGTGGAGGCTGTGTGGGTGGAGGCTGTGCAGGTGGAGGCTGTGCGGGTGGAGGCTGGGTGGGTGGAGGCTGCAGCGTGTGGAGGCTGTGTGGGTGGAGGCTGCAGCGTGTGGAGGCTGCAGCGGGTCGAGGCTGTGCGGGTGGAGGCTGGGTGGGTGGAGGCTGTGCGGGTGGAGACTGTGTGGGTGGAGGCTGGGTGGGTGGAGGCTGCAGCGGGTGGAGGCTGGATGGGTGGAGGCTGTGCGGGTGGAGACTGTATGGGTGGAGGCTGTGTGGGGTGGAGGCTGGGTGGGTGGAGGCTGTGCGGGTGGAGGCTGCAGCGGGTGGAGGCTGGGTGGGTGGAGGCTGTGCGGGTGGAGACTGTGTGGGTGGAGGCTGTGTGGGTGGAGGCTGTGTGGGTGGAGGCTGGAGGCTGCAGCGTGTGGAGACTGTGTGGGTGGAGGCTGGGCGGGTGGAGGCTGTGCGGGTGGAGACTGTGTGGGTGGAGGCTGTGTGGGTGGAGGCTGCAGCGTGTGGAGGCTGTGTGGGTGGAGGCTGCAGCGGGTGGAGGCTGCAGCGTGTGGAGGCTGCAGCGTGTGGAGGCTGTGTGGGTGGAGGCTGCAGCGGGTGGAGACTGTGTGGGTGGAGGCTGCAGCGGGTGGAGGCTGGGTGGGTGGAGGCTGTGTGGGTGGAGGCTGCAGCGTGTGGAGGCTGTGTGGGTGGAGGTTGTGCGGGTGGAGGCTGGAGACTGTGTGGGTGGAGGCTGTGTGGGTGGAGGCTGCAGCGTGTGCTCTGCTGTGGGGATGTGATTGAGAGATTGTGAGCAGCTCCTGGCTGGCGGCGGCGCTCTGTGAGGCTGCACGCATCAATGTATTTACTGTTCTCCTGTGTCAGTTTGGAACAGCGAGGCCACCAGCGACTCGCCAGCTTCGCTGACATCACCGGCTAAATAATACCACTTATGAGAATGAAGCCCCGCCCTGAAGCTGGAGCCGGCTTCCCTGAGCTTAATTTAGCTCTGAATCACTGCAGCCATTATGAAAACGTCTCAAAAGTGCATTCATGCCCGCTCGCCTCCAGCATCTTACCTCCTTTTTCCACACGACTCCTCACTTCACTGCAGCGCCGCCACGACCGGGGCGCCTGCAGAGGGCGGGGAGGACGCCATGTTGTGTCCTCAGCAGGGCCCGAATGTAACTGAGTACATTTACTCAAGTACTGTTTACAGGAAGTTTCACTACATTTCACTACTTTACTGGAGTATTTTCTTTTCTCCTCTCCACTACGTGTCAGTGCAGAGTGTGTAACATCTTCACTTCACCACCGCTGCAGTTACTGCACAGATTAAAGGAGCAGTCTGTAGTTTAATTAACTGCATTTACACAGTTTATACTGTTCCACTGTGTTGATATGTGGCGGACCCTGCCACCTCTCTATCTTCAGACAGTGTTCTGGGTCTTTATTGTCCTCTGAGAACAGCTGGTTGATCCACTGATGGAGGAACAGTTTGTATCATTACTAAGTAATTTCTGCCTGTACAGAACACGGAGCTCCTGTAGAGTCAGATTATACATATTTGTACTTTAGTTCAGTATTTTCTCCTCACAACACTTTCTATTATTATTATTATTATCATTATTATTATTATTATTATTACTCCACTACATTTATTATTATTTATTTGGTTATTTGACAAATGAAGAATTTTACACATAAACAACATGAAGAGTTTATAAAATATGATGCTTTGGTTTAAATTAATAGATTGTTTTGATTGATTAATGATTGATTAATGATTGATTAACAGTCGATTGACAGAAAATAAACTAATGGTGTTGATGTTAAAATATGTTAATGTGTCAAATGAAACTCTGGACCGAGTCACCGACTGAACAAAGGTCCAATCAAAAATAAAAAGTTCTCACAGATGGAAAATAAAACATGAGCTCTCAGGTCAGAAACACAGTTTACATTTCTGTCCTTGTCTTGACCTTCAGGGCTTCCGTAGACGAGTCTGGTGAGGTCAGACGATGACATCACTTCACTGTAATGAGCCTTTAATCCAGCAGAAGACGACATCATGATGTCCTCTATCATGATGAGCAGACAATGAGCAGATATTGATCAGCGGACTGTCTCTACTGTACAGCAACATCAAAGTGTACTCGAGTACTTCAGCAGTCACTTCTCTCACGTAGTCGTCGACACAAACATTTCAGAAACTCTTTGTTCACTCTGAAGCAGCTCGTTGTCGTCGGGCAGGACTGTGAGAGTCGATCAGACGCAGTGAGAGTGAGTCAGTGTGACGGCGTCCTCAGAGACGGACCACACAGGCTGAGAGACGTTTAAAGAGCAGAGAAGAAGAATGTCAGACATCCGACAGCTGATGGAAAATCTGGCCGGTGAGATGAAGGAGAGTTGTGAGGGTGAGTCGGACCGATGGGCTCGGCCTCGTCTTCTTCACTCAGAGTCTGATTAAAGTGTTGCTGCTCGCTGACTGATGTCGTCTTCACTGGGACTGAAAACAAGTGAAGCCGCTCTGTGCTGCACCTTTGAAGCAGATGTGAGGCTTCAAACAGGATGGCACCTGAAGCTGAGCGGCTCTGGGGAATATTCAGGTGGATGGAAAAGAACATTCTTGGAAATCACAAACTGAAGAGGTGTGAGAGCAGAAGGCGCTGCAGTGGCATTGTGGGTAACCCGGGTTTATTTAGACTGGGTTTGTAGGCCATCACATACCAACAGAGCCTGCTGGCATGGCGGCTGCAGAGCTGTGCTCCACAGGTACACCGTCACATTCACTCTGCTCGCAGAATAATAAATAAAGCTGGTTATCATCAGTCTACAAATCCATTTTCACAGGATCCTACAAACCTTAACATTTCTACACTGAGAGTGATTAAACACATCAGGCAGCAATGATTCAGAATCCGTCAGGTCGGAACGTTTGTTTTAACTCAGCAGCTCCTAAAATCGCTACGTTTGTGAAGGGAGTCTGGTGCTGTGGAGGCGAGCGTGGCTTCACTTCAGTACATCAGCATCCACGACTTTCACACAACAACAGTATGTGAGAGAATGAACAGAGGAGAGAGAGAATATGGTGTGAAGCTCTTTGTGATTAAAACAATGGCTGTTGGTGACTCCACACTCACACCGGCTCTGACTGAACACGTGTTTTTATCTGACCAGCAGGAACATGAGACTTTGTCTTCAAACCTGCTGGAGGAGGAACTAAAGAGAAAAGTGTGTTTAAAGGGGTTAAATGTTGATTTGATGGAGCCGCTACACAAAGAGGTTTTGAGTGAAGATGGCAGTTTGACAGACGCCGTGTTTTGTGTTTTTGTGTGGCGTCCACCTGGTTACACACTCGGTGACATCAGAGTTGTGACTCCTCCCACAAAGTCCTTTCAATCAGCTGACAAAGACACAATCAGAGAACTTCAGCGCTGATCAAAGATCTTTAACATAGTGAGGCTCGGAGCGGTGCTGTGGATGTGGCAGCTGCAGGCGGCGTGCGGCCTTTGAAGCAGTGGAAATAAGACTCGGCGGTGCATTTACATCTTCCACGGCCCGTCGATTGTTTGTCTTTTCATCGCATTAATCCCGAGCCTTTCTTCATCTCTGATCCTTACAACAACACTGGCTCTGAGAACTAATAAATGGAAGGGTTTGATTTCCGTCGGCGGTGCCAAACACCACAGGCTCACCTTCACGGTGCAGGGGTCAGGACGGAGCGCTCGGGCCCCTGAAGACTGAGGGGCCGGACCGGGGGCCGGGGGAATGTTTACCCACGGGGCGTTCCCTTATTGATCTTATATATCGGTGCTGGGCGGAGAACCATAACAGATAAGCACAGGGCGAGTGTTATAACACGGATCATGTCAAAGCAGCTCGCTCTCCGCGCCGTCTTTTATTTCTAAAGCTGGAGTCGGATCGACGGACGGTGGGAAACTCAGAGTTTAACCCTGTGAAGTCGCAGCTTTCAACAGCCGCTCGTTTCATAATATTTATCAATGAGTCATTGTTTCAGAACAAAGACAGAAACAGAGCGAGAGCAGATCTGCAGCATGAGAGCTGCTCGACGTGATGACAGTAAACATGGCGTGATGACTGAACACACCCGCGAGCTGCGACGCATTCAATGACTTCTGTGAAATAAACAACTGCTGTCAACTTTTCTGTCTTCATGACTTCACTCTGCTTTTATCTGCTCTGTTATTTAGACAGCCTAGCATACTAGCTTAGCCGCTAATCCCCCACAGCTAACGCAACCTGGCTAACTGTATTATGATAGTTTGTGTAAACGTTCTGCAGATCTTATCTCATCTTTTCATGTCACCACCTGAGAGAGTTTGGTAGAAACATGTTCACGTTACAGGTGCTGCAGAACAGGAACCCTGGACGTGCAGTCGAGCTCAAGCAACCGACCAAACAACCAACAACAACTATGTTAAATCTGGTCTGAGATCAGTTAGTGATGTGTTCTCTGCTGCAGACTGAGATCACAGCAGACGAGCTGACGGAGACATCTGATGTTTTAAATCAAGTCTCAGCTGCTTCAGGTGTTCAGCAGAATGCTGCAACTCTGTTTGACTGTGAAGCTCCAGAAAGATGATGTTTGGGTGACCTGGTCCTTTAATCCCTCCAGCACTAACTCAGCTGTAGGAACCGTCAACGCCGCCCTGACTGGAGGGAGAGACATGAGAAGAGTTAAGTGTTTCACTTCAGTGTATCTGATGAGAGTCTGATCGATGGGCAGGTCCGTCAAACATGAGCTCACGACTGAGCGCAGGATTTCTGAGATGTTCATCTGTATCCGTGAAATCGAGCTTCAGTCCGAAGCCAAACGTGTGCTTTGGGTTACAGCGGAGACAGAAAGCTTCTGTTCTTCTGTCTCTCAAACGTTCCCACGCGTCACCGCGGCCCAAACCTCCACCAGATTCCACCAGCAGCTGGAGAGGAATCAGAACAACAAACGTTCATTACTGAGAAGCTTTGCTATCTTTCTCCTGGAGCTCCGTCCTCAGACAGGTGGAGCGTTATCTAACCACCGTCTCTCTGAACTCCTTCCTGCAGGCCTGTTTGTCTTTCCTTGAAGCAGCTTTGTTTTCTTGCAGAGGAACATCAACACTGGCTCACACTCCGTTGCGTAACTTCTTTGTGAGAAAGAGGCGTGAGAACGGAACAAAAACAGATAAATCAGAGTCATTTATTTCTCTGTTTGTCACTTTGTCCTCACAACTCATCAGCAGCTCTGAAATATGAAGAAAACATGTCAGCCTGTAGATCAGCGCCGCCACACAGACTGCAGCTCTGTCTTCTCCCATCAATCAGCTGAAGTGGAGCAGATTTCATTCTGACACCGACGATCATGAGGACGCAGCGCGAGTTTCACTTCCCGGACCAGAACCACCGTGTTCTGTCAGAACCCTGTCAGCTGGGACCGTCCTCAGGTGATCAGTGAACAGAAGCTCTGGACTCTGCTGATGCTGACTGAGAGGTTTTAGGTCCAGAGACCGACAGGAACTGATCCTGAGGTTCTACAGACTGACCCAGAACAGCAGAGAGGCGTTCAGGAGCAGGGGGCTCTGTGGGAGAGAGGAGCTTCTGCTGGTGCACTCTGACCTTTTTATCTATCATGATCCTCCCTTCTGTCTTTACTTCCTTCCTTCCTTCCTTCTTGTCTTGCACCCTTTCATCTTTTTTACCTTATTTCCTAGTTCCTTTCTCCCTTCCATTCCTCCTTGCTTTCTTCTTTATGTCTTTCCTTCCTTCCTTCCTTCCTCTTTTTCCACCTTCTTACTGCACATCCTCCCCTCCTTCCTTTTGCCTTTCTTTTCCTCCTACCTTCCTTGTACCTCTCTTGCTTCCTCTCCTTTCCTTCCTTTCCCCCTATCCGACTTCCTACCTTTCTACCTTCCCTCCTCCCTGTCTTCCTTCCTTCCTTTCCTTTCCTGGTCTCAGTCAGAGGCACAGTGTGTGTTTTCCATCCAACAGTCATCACTGTCAGTACTTGTACTTGAATACAGCAGTACAGTTACTTGTAATAGAGTATTGATCCGTGTGTCACAGTGAGTCTTCATCTCCCTCCACATCTGCTAGAAACGGACAAACATCGTCTCTCCGGTCTGAGGAATTTTTCCGGAGACTTTTCTTTCCACAGAATCAGTTTATTTGGAAAGACGCAGGAGGAAGTGAGCGTCCAAACAAAGAGCAGCGATTGTAAATCTGAGCGTGGATCCATCCTGCAGGTGTGTGGGCGACCTGCCGGGTCGGGCCGGGCCGGGCTGGGCCGGGCCAGACGAGGCGTGGGCGGAGGTCTGCGTCTGATGGACGGACAGACCAGCGGACGGACTGACGGACGGACTGACGGACGGAGGTCTATTTAAGTCAAAAACAGACTCAGTTTATTATACCACCCAGAAGAGACACACACACACACACACACACACACACACACACACACACACACACACACACACACAGACACACACACACACGCACACACACACACACACACACACACACACACACACAGAGACACACACACACACACACACACACACACACACACACACAGAGACACACACACACACAGAGACACACACACACACACACACAGAGACACACACACACACACACACACACACACACACACACACACACACACACACACAGTGGTAGACGTACTCAGACTTTTACTTCAGTATTAATACAGAGTACATGATTAGAATATACTGATAGATTATTATTATTGTTATTATAAAGCAGAGAACTCCTCTCAGGGTTAAATCTACAGAATACAGAGTGGTGCTGACGGGTCGGTACCTCGTCTGGATCGGAGCCTCCTGGTTCTCCTTGCATCAGTGTTTCCTGTGCAGCCGTGGCGTCCTCGTGCTCGTCACCTCGGGCTGCTGTGAGAAGATGCAGAAAGTTTCCCGGTCTGATGACGTAATGACCTTTTCATTGTGTCTCGCGTTAACGTCACTGCAGACGGAAACATGGCTGAACGGCGTCTCCGGCATTTGCTTTTGGCGAGCGTTGGCCTTCTGCTGCAGTCTGAGTGACATCCCGACACTCCTGAACGCAACGACCCAACCACAGTGACGGACTCAGAGGCGACACCGTGACACGGCTCGGGTCTGATACCTGAACACGTGGGCCCGGAAACCACGAGTGACCGTCACCTCCGGCACAAACACAAAGCAGGTGGAGCAAACATCCACACAGATCTCTGTGTTGTGTGTGTGTGTGTGTTGCATAATAATGTGATGGAGCGTGTTACGTTTTATTTACTCCCTCTTTGACAAGCTGAGGATGGAAACGTTCCACACGACTGAGTCACCGTCAGTCTGCTGCTCCTCATCCTGGCTTTTATAAAAACAGAGGGAGTTCATTTACCATTTATGATAAAAGGATTAATAACAGCGTGTAACGATGGAAAGTTACTGCGGACGTGCTGCATGCTAACACTGTTAGCTCAGCGGCTACAGGGACGAATTCAGCTTAAAAAAGGCTGTAATTTGTGAAAATGTCTTTATGTGGAAAAAACAGTTTTCGATTATTAATTTGTGTTCTTATAGATCAGTATAAGTAAACCTGATAATTCACTGATCAAATCAATGATTTAGCTGCTACCAGTAATATTATAAATGTTAAAATACTGAAGTGACTCAGAAAAACATCATTTTAGTTTTCAAAACACAGTTTAGTTGTAAAAAATCATTCAATTAAACAAATCTAAGAACTACAGAACCAATACTTTTATCACTGCTCATATTCGTATAATCTCATGATATTATAACTAAACCTGTCAAAATACGATATCTCCCTCTGAGGTGATGATGACGAGAAAATACTCGTCTTTCAGTGATTTATATGAATTCTTTGCATTTTTCGGAACCTTTTTGTCCCTCGTCAGACTCCGTCGGTGTTCCTCTGACCTGCCTCGCCTCGTTAAACACTTCAAACGTCTCACCGCTGTATAACTGACACACACACACACACACACACACACACATTCCTGCACACAAACTTTCTATTTTTAGGATTTTCACCTCCTGAGACGTGGAGTTAAAGGGTCACCGCTGCCCAGATGTGTTTCCCATCCAGACCGGCAGCAGACGACTCCACCACATCGTGTTTTCTATTTAAAGAGAAGTGTCTTCACCTCACACAGCGGTCTGATGGAGCAGGGCCTCGCACGACCACGACCAGCTGACGAGAAACATCCTGGAGCTCTGTCGGTCTTTAAAATGCCTGAAAAACAGACAAAAACAAATCGTCTACAGGTAAAGAGGAAGAAGAGTTTTTTATAGTCTTTACAGCCGGGAGCGTGTCTCTGAGCTGCAGCGTGACACCAAGACAAAAACTGTGATGAGACACAAGTTAATAAAACAGTAATTCTCCGTTCACACTGGACAAACAGTAGAACAGATGTCTACATGTCGTGACCCGGGTGAACATGCTAATGTACTCCCCTTTACTTCCCTCCACAGCAGCTCCGCTCCTGTCCTGTCTCTGTACGAGCAGACGTGTTATCTTACGGCTCTAAACAGCCACGATTACAGATTAATATCCTCTTTCATTGTTGCTCATGAATGTCCAGACATCAGCGACGGGTCTTTTCACCGACTTTGTGCTGAGTTGGGTGTGAACGCACCTCGCCACCTCCTGATGAGAAACTCACTCACATGTAACGTGAACGTGTTGCAGAAACGTTGTATGACAGAAATCTGAACATTTCTGTGGCGACTGGCCGTCAGTGACTGTACACAAAGACTCGAGGTTTGTTCCTGTTTAATGTGGGAGAACACGACCTGCCGTCGATGGATGACGGATGAAGCCCACTTGTATAAATCCGGACCTTTAATCGGCCGTTTACATCTTGAACAACTTCCTCCTCCTGGTTTCATCTCTGTCAGCTGTCGTCCGTCCGTCCTCACCTCCCTTTCAGCAGGATTTCACTTTACAATCAAACATCTCTGCTTCAACATCAACATGTGGTCACTGCTGGACCGATACGCAGCGATTATCAGCCGTCTGCGGCGCCGTGAGCCAACCTCTGCTGGAGCGATTACAGCCCGGCAGATCTGCAGTCAGCGTTTACTCTGAGAGAACCCGAGCGCCTGGAATGAAAACAGGAGTCCAGTGATGGCGTCCTCTCCCCACACATCATCATCATCATCATCATCATCAGATTGTGTTGCATGTTAACGTCTGAACGCTGGTGATGATGATGATGATGATGATGATGTGGTTTCAGTCTGTTTTGTTGTTTGTATGTTTGCTTAGAAACGGCAGCAGAACACAAAGACAGGAGATCAGTCTGACACCGTCAGTTTAAAGGGACAGTACACCCAAAGTCTGTGATGAACTGAGAGGTCGGGTACAGAGTCGGACCTGCTGGAGGAATGTCAGGTGTTTCTGTTCCGTTCTGTTCTGCTGACTGGAACAGAGGAATTGTTTGCATTCAGCCAATCAGACCGTTTCATTTCACTTCGTTCTACCACTGACTGACTCTCAGCTGTCAATCACGTCCTAACAGCCCGCCCCCCTCAGATCTAACTGAACGTGAGGATAACAAAGTTTATTCTGACATCAAAAAGTTCCAGATGAAAAACAGAAAGCCTCTCACTCATCAAGTACTCGAGTAAAGGTAGCGTCTGTGTGCAGCAGCAGCAGCTCTGCTCGTATTGTTCGCTCTGCCTCATCGTCTCATTTAAGCTGCAGTCGTCTTTTTAAAACCACAAGTCTAAACACACTTAGCCCCGCGGCCGGCCACAAAAGCCTGCTGTTCACCTCTGCCTGACCAACATGCACCCGTCATGTTTAGAAAATAACCCTGCGGTCCAAAACACACAGCCCACTCCACCGCTGAAATAAATCTCAATTTCCCTCGGCCACTTTCTTCATTTAGCAGTTATGTAATGAATCCTATCAAAGGCTCCGAGTCCGACAGCTTCTCCCGGCCGGTCGATGCGGATCACCGGACAGACGGACGGGTCTGTCGTGACGTGTTAATGATGCTAACATGTGGATCGGTCGGAGCGAGCGCTCACTGTGATCATTATTCCTGCGCTCAGCACACCCACGTCAAATTTAATGGAGCTGTCAGAGGAGGCTGAGGTGTGGTCGCCAGCCATTTTCCAAATAATTACCCTTCACAACAGAGACGGTATTGTGCCGAGCCGAGGGCCTCCGAAAACTAGGTGAACTACGCCGAGCAGGGCTCCGACCTGCAGCTCCTCCATGTGTCCGATGATCCTGCCGGAGCAGGAACATGAACACAAGCTGGAAATAATCACACTTCCTGTTGTACATTACTGGTACTGGGTCGGTTCTGTGTCCCGAACCCAAAACAAAGAAATGAGGAGGCGGAGAAACACTCTGAAGATGTGTCCGTCAACCAGAGAGGACGCAAGCTCGTTACGTTAACGTGGACGTCCTCCACGTCACCTGACCTCCAAGTATGTGAGTCTCAGAGGATGTTAAACATTCAACACATTCACCCTCCAGTCCAGAAGACAAAAATACTGGGTTCTTCCTAGAACAATGAACACCATCCTCCACTGTCCTCCACTGTCCTCTACCGTCCTCTACCATCCTCTACCGTCCTCTACTGTCCTCCACTGTCCTCTACCGTCCTCTACTGTCCTCCACTGTCCTCTACCGTCCTCTACTGTCCTCTACCATCCTCTCCGTCCTCTACCATCCTCTCCGTCCTCTACCGTCCTCTACTGTCCTCTACTGTCCTCTACCATCCTCTCCGTCCTCTACCGTCCTCTACCGTCCTCTACTGTCCTCTACTGTCCTTTCCATCCTCTCCGTCCTCTACTGTCCTCTACCATCCTCTCCGTCCTCTACCGTCCTCTCCGTCCTCTACTGTCCTCTACCATCCTCTCCGTCCTCTACCGTCCTCTACCG
Organism: Sparus aurata; assembly: GCF_900880675.1. NCBI lineage: Eukaryota > Metazoa > Chordata > Actinopteri > Spariformes > Sparidae > Sparus > Sparus aurata. The sequence goes on along the minus strand of NC_044200.1, from coordinate 25,007,286 downwards.
TCCTCTCCGTCCTCTACCGTCCTCTCCGTCCTCTACCGTCCTCTACTGTCCTCCACTGTCCTCTACCGTCCTCTACCGTCCTCTACTGTCCTCTACCATCCTCTACCGTCCTCTACCGTCCTCTCCGTCCTCTACTGTCCTCTACCATCCTCTACCGTCCTCTACCGTCCTCTACTGTCCTCTACCATCCTCTACCATCCTCTACCGTTCTCTTCCATCCTCCACTGTCCTCCACCGTCCTCCACTGTCCTCTACCGTCCTCCACTGTCCTCTACCATCCTCCACTGTCCTCTACCGTCCTCTACTGTCCTCTACCATCCTCTACCGTCCTCTACTGTCCTCCACCGTCCGCCACTGTCCTCTACCGTCCTCTCCGTCCTCTACTGTCCTCTACCATCCTCTACCGTCCTCTACCGTCCTCTACCGTCCTCTACAGTCCTCCGTCCTCTACTGTCCTCTACCATCCTCTACCGTCCTCTACTGTCCTCCTGTCCTCTACCGTCCTCTACCGTCCTCTACGTCCTCTACCTCCTCTACAGTCCTCTACGTCCTCCGTCTCTACATCCTCTACCGTCCTCTACCGTCCTCTACCCGTCCTCTTACTGTCCTCTACCATCTCTACCATCCTCTACCCATCTAAATCATACACTGTCCTCTACCATCCTCTACTGTCCTCTACCATCTCCACTGTCTCTAACCATCCTCTACATCCTCCACTCTCCCCTCCTCACCATCCTCTACCATCCTCCACTGTCCTCTACCATCCTCCACTGTCCTCTACCATCCTCCACTGTCCTCTACCATCCTCTACCATCCTCTACCATCCTCCACGTCCTCTACCATCCTCCACTGTCCTCTACCATCCTCCACTGTCCTCTACCATCCTCTACCATCCTCTACCATCCTCCACTGTCCTCTACCGTCCTCTACTGTCTTCCACCGTCCTCTACCGTTCTCTACCATCCTCCACTGTCCTCTACCGTCCTCTACTGTCTTCCACCGTCCTCTACTGTCCTCTACCATCCTCTACCATCCTCTACCATCCTCCACTGTCCTCTACCGTCCTCTACTGTCTTCCACCGTCCTCTACCGTTCTCTACCATCCTCCACTGTCCTCTACCGTCCTCTACTGTCTTCCACCGTCCTCTACTGTCCTCTACCATCCTCTACCATCCTCTACCATCCTCCACTGTCCTCTACCATCCTCCACTGTCCTCTACCATCCTCTACCATCCTCTACCATCCTCCACTGTCCTCTACCATCCTCCACTGTCCTCTACCATCCTCCACTGTCCTCTACCATCCTCTACCATCCTCTACCATCCTCTACCATCCTCCACTGTCCTCTACCATCCTCCACTGTCCTCTACCATCCTCTACCATCCTCTACCATCCTCCACTGTCCTCTACCGTCCTCTACTGTCTTCCACCGTCCTCTACCGTTCTCTACCATCCTCCACTGTCCTCTACCGTCCTCTACTGTCTTCCACCGTCCTCTACTGTCCTCTACCATCCTCTACCATCCTCCACTGTCCTCTACCGTCCTCTACTGTCTTCCACCGTCCTCTACCGTTCTCTACCATCCTCCACTGTCCTCTACCGTCCTCTACTGTCTTCCACCGTCCTCTACTGTCCTCTACCATCCTCTACCATCCTCTACCATCCTCCACTGTCCTCTACCATCCTCTACCATCCTCTACCATCCTCTACTGTCCTCTACCATCCTCCACTGTCCTCTACCGTCCTCTACCATCCTCCACTGTCCTCTACCGTCCTCTACCATCCTCCACTGTCCTCTACTGTCCTCTTCTGTCCTCTACTGTCCTCTACCATCCTCCACTGTCCTCTACCATCCTCCACTGTCCTCTACCATCCTCCACTGTCCTCTACTGTCCTCTACTGTCCTCTACTGTCCTCTACCATCCTCTACTGTCCTCTACCATCCTCCGCTGTCCTCTACCATCCTCCACTGTCCTCTACCATCCTCCACTGTCCTCTACTGTCCTCTACTGTCCTCTACCATCCTCCACTGTCCTCTACTGTCCTCTACTGTCCTCTACCATCCTCCACTGTCCTCTACTGTCCTCTACCGTCCTCTACCATCCTCTACCATCCTCCACTGTCCTCCACTGTCCTCTACTGTCCTCTACCATCCTCCACCATCCTCTACTGTCCTCCACTGTCCTCTACTGTCCTCTACCATCCTCCACTGTCCTCTACCATCCTCTACCATCCTCTACCGTCCTCTACTGTCCTCTACCATCCTCCACTGTCCTCTACCATCCTCTACCATCCTCTACCGTCCTCTACCATCCTCTACCATCCTCCACTGTCCTCCACTGTCCTCTACTGTCCTCTACTGTCCTCTACCGTCCTCTACCATCCTCTACCGTTCTCTACCGTCCTCTACCATCCTCTACCGTTCTCTACCGTCCTCTACTGTCCTCTACCATCCTCAACTGTCCTCTACCATCCTCTACCGTCCTCCACTGTCCTCGACCGTCCTCTACTGTCCTCTACCGTCCTCTACTGTCCTCTACCATCCTCTACTGTCCTCTACCGTTCTCTACCATCCTCTACCGTTCTCTACCATCCTCTACCGTTCTCTACCATCCTCTACCATCCTCTACCATCCTCTACCGTTCTCTACCATCCTCTACCGTTCTCTACCATCCTCTACCGTTCTCTACCGTCCTCTACTGTCTTCCACCGTCCTCCACTGTCCTCTACCGTCCTCTACTGTCTTCCACCGTCCTCTACCGTTCTCTACCATCCTCCACTGTCCTCTACCGTCCTCTACTGTCTTCCACCGTCCTCTACTGTCCTCTACCATCCTCTACCATCCTCTACCATCCTCCACTGTCCTCTACCATCCTCTACTGTCCTCTACCATCCTCCACCGTCCTCTACCATCCTCTACTGTCCTCTACCATCCTCCACTGTCCTCTACCATCCTCCACTGTCCTCTACCATCCTCCACTGTCCTCTACCATCCTCCACTGTCCTCTACCATCCTCTACCATCCTCTACCGTTCTCTACCATCCTCCACCGTCCTCTACCATCCTCTACTGTCCTCTACCGTCCTCTACCGTCCTCTACCATCCTCCACTGTCCTCCACTGTCCTCCACTGTCCTCTGCTGTCCTCTACCATCCTCTACTGTCCTCTACCGTCCTCTACCGTCCTCTACCATCCTCCACTGTCCTCCACTGTCCTCCACTGTCCTCTGCTGTCCTCTACCATCCTCTACTGTCCTCTACCGTCCTCTACCATCCTCTACCGTCCTCTACCACCCTCCACTGTCCTCTACCATCCTCCACTGTCCTCCACTGTCCTCCACTGTCCTCTGCTGTCCTCTACCATCCTCCACTGTCCTCCACTGTCCTCTGCTGTCCTCTACCATCCTCTACCATCCTCTAACGTCCTCTACTGTCCTCGATAGTCCTCGAATGTCCTCTACTGCATTTCTTTACTGTTTTTGTTGTGTATCAGTTGTTTCTCTGGACCTTTAGGACCTATTGTCTCATTTTGTTGACACAGTCTTTCTTCCTCCACCTGTGTGGCATTCACTGACTCTTTATCTGCTGTAAACTTTGTTGGTTGTGAACTTGACCCGACACTTTTTTCCTGGTGACAGACAGACGAGTCTGACGGGTGGTCAGTGTTGTGATGTCTCAGAGGAGACAGTCTGACCTCAAGTCCATCTTCCAACCAGACCAGTTTCCAACAGGAAATACCTCTGCATGGTCCACCTACCTCTGAGACAACGAGCCGAGCTGAACTCTGAAGCACTCTCAGGATTTTATTTCACTCCAGACGTCTTTTCTTTATTCGACTTAAACAAAACTGTGATTCAAGAAGAAAGACAGACAGTCGAGGTGAGAACTCAGGAAGCCACAAAAGACTGAGTCAAGTTTTAAGATGAGTGCATACCTCCGCCAACACCCAACAGTCTCTGTTAATTAAATCAAACTGACCTCAAAATGTAGAAAAATGAAACAGAATGGTGGAGAAAGAGAAATAATTATATACCGTAATGATTTTAGACATTTACACAAGAAAATCATTAAATAAATGTCTTTTTATCAACACAACTGTATTTGTTAACAGAAAAAAGTCTTTGGCGCCCCCTGTTGCACAAAAATTACTGTATTTTTATTTTTAATCAATCAATTAAACTATGAATGATCAGCTATATTGATAATGTTTTTTCAGGGAATTTTCCCTTTTTTTCTGGGTTTTGCTGACTAAACAATGAAGTGTGTTTCAGTCGAGCATCAACAACATCCGTCTCCTCAAACCTGAGGAGATCCGATGATGGCCGCCATTTGATTGACAGCTCATTTGAGCAGATATCAGCTTCTATGCCCGCCCTGGAGCCTACAACAGCCAATGAGTGATGGTGTAGACAAGTGACCCACTCTCTCTTCTTCCTTCTCTCTGCTGAGCCAATCACACACCAGCCTCCATATGATTGTTGCATCCTGCAGCCAATGAGAGTTCAGATCCAATAATACAGTTTATATCAGTTTTTAAAGCCCTCAACTTGGATTTGATGCAAGTTCATGTAGTTTTCTGTGTTTTGCTCTTGGATAATAAATGTTTTCCTAGCTCAGCTCTTGTTTCTGAACTGAACAAAGTTAATGATAATGAAATGAAGAACTATAATGAGTTTCTGCTCCTGTTACTGAGAATAATAAATAAATATTTCAGTGTGTTCAGACTCCTATAGATTATTGACAAAACCCAACAACATGTCTGTCCTCAAACACCAGTGTTGGATGAACTTTGGACTGTGAGAGATGTTTAGGATCATTTTATATAAGAACAAGTTTAACATGCTTTTAAATCCATGTACAGATGAAGGACCTCTGACATCACAGCGCTTTATTCAGATGAAGGTGTGCAGCGCTGACTGAAACCTCCTGCTGTTTGGTCCTTCCTCCATCAGGGGGCGCTGTGTGGAGGTGAGCTGGAGCTTTCTGGGCCTCAGATGAAATTACATAATTCTTGGAAAGTTTTGTTCAGTGGTGGTGTGGAAAAATTAATTGAGGCTCCCTCAGCGTGGAGTTATTTTAAGACGTGCTCAATCAGAGCGGAGTGATACAAACACTCAGCAGCCTCCTCCGTCACACACGTCTTCATCTGCACACTGAGTACACTCAAGTCTTCTGCAGGAAATATGTGAGAAAAATATGTTCAAGGACTCTTTTCAAGGCTCCAGATCTGTGAAATAAAAGAAGTGAGGTCTCGTCTGCCAGCCTGCCAGAGTTTACAGCGGATTGGAAGACGTTCAGGATGAAATACACCCACTCAGCTCAGCGAATGCTCTGAAATTAACTGAGGGAGTAAATAAAAATCATGCACACACACTGTAGGTGGAGGTGGTGGACTCTACTTCACTTTACAACATATAAACCACCAGTTACAGGCTGAGTTTAACTTCTGAAGGCAGGGACGTAAAAATGTCTTCCAAGTCCTCCAGCAGTGGTTTCAGATCCTGAGAATTTTTTATTTTTGTGTTATTTTACGACATTTCTGAATTATTTCACAGTTTAGTCGAGTGCAGCTCCTCTGTTCGCTTCTCTCATGTGGAAATAAAAATTTGTCAGATTCCTCTGCAGCGTCTGAATCCAACAAGAAGAGGAGCAGGGAAAAAACTCAACAATGGCAGCTCTATAAAGTCAAACACATCTTTAAAACTTCAATCAGATTTGATGTAAAGTCAAAGTTTAATTTGTGATCTGTGAGGAGAAACAATCATAGTGACTGTAACTGATGGATCACTGCCGTTTACAAAGTTTGTACTGACATCAGTGCAAGTGTCTCCCAACTCAACAACTCACTAAACTGAGTGATTTGTTAAAGGAGTCTGGTGATAGAACGTCTGCTGAATGAACAAAAGGCTCTAATATTGAAGAGCGGGACAAAGAAGTGCCTCTGTGTGTTGCTACTGTGTTGTGTATTTGTAAAATGTCTTTCATCTGTGTGATTCACGACACAGTTCAAACAGGATCAATACAGGAGTTCTCTCTCTTCATTCACTAGCAGACAAAGGTTTTATGTAATAAGGTCCCATGAGGGAACCTGAAGGGGGCGGGGCTTCAGCTCTGTAAGACCACAGTACGGAGGCCTGAAGGTGCCAAAAGCAAAAATAAATACAGGGCTAAAAATTACACAATTAAATGTCTGTCTGTATTTATTTTACTTCATTATTCTTTATTTACTTTTGCACTGAATTTACCGTTCATGACTTTATGACTAATTTATTTACATATTCATTTATCTATCATCTCCCTATTAATTTCAAAAGCTTCATTATTTCAGTTTCATCCACGTTTGTGTCTCTACGCAGACGAGACGGGACTCAACTTATTATTCAATTGACATCAGAGATTTTTTACACAAAATACAGAAAAATAAAAAAAAATAGAAATATTAATTCATGTCACATTTTATAAATTAATGAATGCCTGTTTTCTACTGAACATAATTTCTGCACATTTATTTATTAACTTTTTTATTTAGTCAGTTTCAGTCCTCAGTAATTCTTTTGTTATAAACTGCAGAAATCATCATTAAAAACGTGACAATATTTTTTCAGATGAAGGGAGTACAGGTGTGCGCGGCGGCGACACACGGACGACGCTGTAAATCAGACCTCAGAACAGCAGAAACAGAAACAAACTCGTCGGTTGCCATGTTGACTTCATGCAAACGAGGCTGTTCCAGCTGAGCGGCGTTCCCTCCTGAACTTCTGTTGGGAAACAAACATCCATGTGATCAGGTGGAGCCGCTGCGGTGTCACCGACAGACACCCAAAACACGCATTACAGCATGCAGGGGGAATTCTGGGCCGGGATTGGTCGACGTGGGCGGACAGGTACGAGCCGCGCGATGCGTCGAGACCACACAGAGCCGACGCGCTCACGCTTCACGTCGCTGAAGTTTCCTCTTGTAAATATTTAGTGCTGTCGGTGTCTGAGGCCGCAGCTGGTGTGTGTGTACGTGCACACACACTAAAGCCTCCAGGCCAACTTTAATTACACTGTTAGCAGTAAAGAGGATCTCTTTCATGTGGTGCATACCTGTCTGCAGGTATTTCTGCAGGGGGAACGTCTTTATGAGCCGCCTTCAGTCGGAGCATGTTCAACATCCCAGAATCCATCGCATTCATGTAATCGCCGTGACCCAGAACTGAGCAGGGCTTTGTTCACAACACTGGGAACTACTTTGTGTAGCACGTCAGACATTTCACAGCCGAGCTCAGCGAGGTTTTAACACTTAATCTCATCAAGAGTCATTCTGTCGACATCGAGTGAGAGAGAGGACAGAACAACCAGTCACACCTGACATCAACCTGCTTCTGATGTGATGTCACTTCCTGCTCCGTATAATACAAATCCTTCCATCACTGATAAACAGACTCCATGTTTTTTTGTAGAACATTTGCTGAATGAACAAGAAGGTCCAAATAATGCAGAATGAGTCAGAGACAGAGTTTCACAGAGTTTATAAAGTGTCTCCAACTCAACAACTCACTAAACTGACACATTTGTTAAGGGAGTCTGGTGCTGGTGTTACCGGTTCAATGGTCGGATCAGTTGTCTTCTTCTTCTTATTCTTCCTCCTCGGCCACCTCTGAATGTGGTCTGAGTGATCGGGTCTGAAACGGGGCCTTTCACACCTGTGATGGGGTCACTCAGGGCGGATGTTGACACCAGGTGTGAACTGCCATGAAACACAGTTTGTCGTATGGACTCGTATTGAGAGTTTCTGCGCTCTCCGTCTGTCAGTCCTATAAGTGATGAATTACGGAGGATAAGTGGAGGAAGACAGTGACTGACCACAGGCACACCGCCGCAGACCAAAATGACAGAGGTCATAAAAAGCCTCCATGTCAGGAAATAAAAGCTGCTGCTGCCAGAGTCAGTTACTGAGCTCTTTATGTGTTTTTCCAGCTCCAGCTTCTCTCTGCTGAGGTCTCACCACTTTTACTGCACTCGTATGAGGAACAATAGCTGCTGCTGTTTGGAGCCAAACAAGCCAAAATAGCTGCTGGATGCTAAACACAGAGCGTAAAGGAAGTGATGTCAGCAGAGTCCTGAATGACGTGTTGACGCAGTTTCCCTCTCGAGTGCAGGTGAATCAGAAGGTAACACCTCTGTCTGCCAGCAGACTACGACACATCACATGACGACGCGTCATTAACCTCAGGGGATTGTGGGAAAATGTACACAGTGTGACTAAGGTGTGGGGATTTCTTCCTCTGACGTCTGACGAGTTTTAAGGAGCCCAGCGTACATCGACTCTTTGAGTTACAGTAAAAGAAAGAATTGAAGTTTTAGGTTGTTCTTTCCGTCCGGTCAGTCAGGAGCGACAGCAGCTTCACTCCTTGAAACTGTATAAATACAATATTTATAATATTTCTTTACAGCCTGTAAAAGCACAATATGTCCCTCTGAGATGTGGTGGAGAAGTTAAACAAATAACTGTAAACTAATCCTGAGATTCCACCGGCCCGTCTCGACTGCGATATGGCCGCTGCAGCCGATGAGCGGCTGATCCTGTGCAGAGTCGGTGGAAGTTCGTAAATAAGAGACTTGAAACAGACAAATTGAACACGCAGTGTAACTTCTAATAATAAATTATTACTTATCAATTCAATATATTTGATTGTAAAATAAGGCACCAGTAGTGAGGTAGTTATTTTCCCAAGATAATGTGTGATTACTGAATAAGATTTTGGATTATTAAAGAAAATAATCTCAAGGTTCTGATCCGTCCAGGTTCTGTTGATCCAGATAATCTCCACAGATGAACTCCACTCTGTGATGTGTGAAGCTAAATTAACTGTGTAGCAGTAAGAAGCTAATGTTAGGCTACAAACAGACGACATCACGGTCACATGACTGAAACGTCACCACCACTAAGAGTCTTACTGCACAATTACTATCCAGGTTTTCTATAAACTGATCAATGTACAAGTTGTAAAGTCAGAGTTAGAACAGTGTGTAACTAAAGTGGCCTGTAAAGACGGACTAGTGAGTAGATGAGTCTCCGTGTTCGCTGTGAGGACGTTTAATGTCCCCGACAACCTCTGTAGTCTCATTCAGACACTCGTTAGCAACCGCTAACTGGTTTTAACACATGAAGAGCTTCAGAATTAAACTGTGGGACATTTAATGATGATTTATGTTGGAGAACAAAACATGTAAATATGTTCAACCTGTTGTAACCACACACCTTATTTCACACATTTAACTGAAAACACATTCAACACACTCACAGACTTTGAGATGAGGGAACAGGATGTGCTAACATGCTAACATGCTAACAGATTTCTGGTTTCAGGACTACAGACTACACCTCTCTGTTACTGTACGTCGTGATCTTCTCCTTGTTCCTGGTGTTTACTGGTACATACTGCCACCTACTGCACCGTGTGGTATCTACATGCTGCTCCTGTAAATCACTGAAAGCAGCCTGGCTTCATTGATACGACCGATATTATAAATGTCTCGATTTCAGACGTCTGTCAATTGTATACATGTTGAATTCTTTCCATTAAACAGTATCAATGTTTGTTTATTCTGTAGTGAGCTCTGATTAAGTAACTGGACAGTAAAATTGATCACTTAGCGCCACCGTCAGGACAAATGTTACAGTAAATATACAAGAAACAAAACTACTGACTCCTACAGTTCTCACCACATGTATTTATTCCTGTCATCAGAGGTGTTTCCTTGTGCTAACAGATGATACTGATGCTGTGAACCATCAGATAACAGGAGACATAAAAGTCTTTTCGTGACCGGCTCTGAAGTTAAACACTGATCCGGCCTCAGAGTGGACGCGTCTCCTCAGGTCGAGTCCAGAGCTTTAATCTGCCGTTCGATTGGCTCTCAGGTGTATCTGGCTGTGTGTGTGTGTTCACTGAGTAAAGAGCAGAAGTGTGTTTGGCTCTGACCGGCGCTGGCGTGGCCTCTGTGGCCCGCTGGACTGACTGAGAGTCTGTATGAGGAGAAACCACCCACACTTCAGTGATGCTCAGCGGAGCCAACAGAAACTCCTCGCAGCACTTACTTAATGCGTCTGGATGGTCTGTTTGAAAAGTCTCACACTGAAGCTCTGCAGGAGAGACTGAGATGCTCTTTGTGGAGTCAAATATCTATTTATATAGTGTTTGTAAAGACTAACTGTGCTGCTGAACAATGTCACATCTTGGCATCGATCAGAAACCAACGTTGTGTTACCACTCCTGAAAATGATGTGAAATGATCCTAAACGTCTCTCGCAGTCCGGTCCAAAGTCAATTCAAAGCTTGTAGAACCGTTTGTACTGCAGACATGTTGTTGGGCTCTTATGAACGTTTATAAGCTGATTTTTTTTTTTTAACCAACTGCCTCTTTTAGCTGGAAAACACAGTCAGTCCACGTCATGTTGTCTTCGATGGCCCAAGTTAACTCTAATGACAATATCATTGAAAATGACACTTAACAGATGTTTTCATAATGAATTATTCAGCCTGGTAAATAAATATATAACTTTATGTCCCGCTGCCTGAGAGTAACAGCAGCAGAAACTCATTATAGTTCTTTATTTCCTTATTCACACTAACTTTGTGCAGATAAAACATCAGAAAAACAGACAATCCAAAGAACAAACCACATAAAACTACATTATCTTTCATAATTTCCAGGTTCAGGGCTTTAAAAAACTGATATAAACTATATATTACTGGATCTGACATCTCACTGTCTACATGATGCATCAATCATCTGCAGCCTGGCGTGTGATTGGCTCAGGAGAGAGGGGAGGGAACAAACAGTGGGTCTCCTGTCTACTCTCATTGGCCATAGTAGGCTCTAGGATGGGCATAGAAGCTCCTGACTGGTCAAATGAGCTTTCAATCAAGCGACGGCCATCGTAGGATCTGAGGAATGATTGGATGGATGATTAATGATGTTTTAGAGTGAAATGAAAAGTGTCTATTGTAGTTGAGAGCAGTAACATCACAATACTAACTATAATTGTGTCACCATGGGACCATTTCTATTGCAGTTTTTCAGATATTCTAGTAAAACAGCTCGTTTTTGGGGCTCTGGTCATGAAGTTTCCGTCTGGTGTGTGCGCTGTACTGGATGGGTCCATACAGGAACCCTCAGTCTGACCCAGGGAGCGGCTGGAACCAGCTCATTTAAAATAAAAGCCTGAATGTTTGATGCTTTTGACTTTCCCTCATCACAGAACAAATATTCAGTCCGTCAGGAATGCGTCTGGCTCCCTGTGATCTCACCCTGACTTTAATGTGACCACTCCCTGTTCGACACTACAAAGACACCATAAACAGATTCATTACATCCACTGTGGCCCGCTGGAACAATGCTCCCACTCTCTGCAGGCTAATTGGGATGTTCAGCTTTAATTGTCCTAAATATCATAAACAGCCAGTGTTAGCCTGCAGGATGTGTTAGCCTCCCTGTTATTATGTAGCGCTCACTGAACAATGATGATGATCAGCGAAACAAACGCTCCCCTGAACATCAAAGACTTTCACCTGACAGCTCAGCAATTACCTGCAGAGTCTGAGAGGCGGTTTGATTCGGGTGTGTCGGCTCAGCTTTGACGGCAGAAGAATAGACGTTTTCAAGGAGTCTGACGTGCAGGTGTGAATCAAAGTTGATTATTACCTGCTCAGGTGAAGCTGCTGGGAGTTTATGTCCTCTCACTGCTGACTGAGAGGACGGCGAGCTGATGTGTTTCAAAAGGTTAGCAGAAGATGTGGCGAGATAATGTAGTGAGCCACAGATCATGATATCGTGTTGGTCATGCTAACAGACTGAGGCTAACATGTTAGCTTGTTAGCTCAGTTAGGTGTGCAGCTAGCTGGACTACCAAGATGGTGGTTGGTGTTTGGACTGCTGGGAGAAAGAGGTTTCAGGCCTCGGCTAGCTGGTTAGCATGCTAACTTCCATAGATATCTCTGCAACACAACACACAGACGTCTTTGACATAATGTCCACACTGGTATTTCTTCACATTGTCTTGATAATTTGAGTTGATTCTGAATGTTTTGAACGTTAATTCTTACGTACTGCACCTTTAAGGTTTAGGTATCCACCTTTCTGCTGAACTCAAGCACAAAGAGGAAACGCCGCTCTGATTATTGTTTCTTGGTGTCGTGAGTAAACGTCTTTGTCAGCTCTAAATCTTGAACAGACTTGAAGCGGTTTCTTCGGAGCGCTGCAGCCGCGTGTTTCACACTCGGTTAGAAAAAGCCCACAGTCGGCAGCGCTGGTGTGGGACTGGAAGTTTTCACAGGTCTACATTTCAAAAGGCCCAAAATATTCACCTAAAAAACTTTGCACAGATTCCAACGTATCCAACAGTGCAAGATAAGCAAATATACCTGGCCTCCCCGCGGCTCCAGTCCTCTGGGTTCGAGGTGATTCAGAGAGTGCGAGGCCCGCCGTGGGGGCAGGAAGTGGAGCCCGAGCCAATGGAGCGCTGATTTACGGGCTGATGAGTCGAGGAGCCTCCTCTGGGACTGAAAGCTCTCCAAGACCGGGGAGGATTAGTTTCTTTCAGGAGTACTCTCTATAATTAGGCCTACATCTGTACTCTGGCTGCTCGGCATGCTGGGAGAGGTAATTTACTGATGTGTGTGTGTGCTGGTATAAATTCTTATAAAGGGTCGAGTGGAGCCGACAGCGGAGACACCGGGAGAAGACTGCGTAGAAGAGCTGAGTGTGTAGAAGTGTGATACATCAACTTTAAGGAGAAATGATTAGCATTTCTTCAGCGTGTCGACTGGCAGAGACAACAGACAAATGTTTAAAGAAGACAGATTCAGCATATTTATCTCTTTGTGTCAAGTATTTTACTCTTCAGACAAAAATGATTTTTAGTTGTAGTCACATTTAGGTCATGTATATATGACACTTGCTAACAGTTTCCCTCTCCCTACAGTCTTTTTGTGAAGCTAGGCTAAAGACAAACAGCTAACATAAAGGTAGCTTCATGCAGCTAATACTAACAATGTAACCTCACTGGACTTTCACATGCTGTTTTGTGGCTGTGCTGGCAGTTCGTGCTAAGCTAGGCTAAATATTTCTTGGCTCTATGTCTGTGGAGGACACACAGCGGTGGAACTGACTCTGGGTCAAACTACAAAAAGCTCATTTCCCCAAATGCCAATAAGTTTGTTAAACATGGAACCCTGTAACAGGACTGTTTACAACATGAGGAGAAGCATCCAGCAGCACGGTGGACCGAGCAGCACCAGAGACGCTCAGAGAACAGCCAGAGAACAGCCAGAGAACAGCCATTTTACATAAATCCACCAATCAGGACGTCTCCGTCCGTCTGCCAGAAGCACTCATTCATAATACGAGTCAGATTGTGAAACCTCTTTGAAATCATAATACAACAATTTGCTTATTAACACTGATCCCAAACCAAATGTTGCACATGCCGAGCGGCTGGTTGCTGTGAATGTGTCCTGTGTGCTCGCTCCCTGTGTGGTCCGAGCTGACGCTTGTTGTCGACGGCTTTTTTCTCAGACTATTGTTGCCATCGATGAATCACAGGATCGCTGTGTGTGTGTGTGTTTGCCTTGGACTCCTTTTCATGAATATTCCAGTTCTTTTACTGGTTCGCTGCCTTGTTTGGTTTCATTCACTGTTCAAGTACAGTACTTGAGTTACTTTGCACAGCTGAACTTTATATCTGAGCTTTCTGTTGACTGACACGGAAAATTCCAATCAAAATAAAATCATCGTAGTCCTGGAAATGTAAATAAAATGATTGTAATCGTCTCTCACAGTCCAGTCTGAGGTGAATGAAGCTGTTGTTGAATCATTTGGAGTACAGACATGTTGGGCTCTTTTCAAACTGTCAGAAGTTCTGTATTACTGAAAATGAACACTAAACACATGTTTTTATAACTAAATAATCAGTCGCCTGGTAAATAAATACAACTTTATATCCTCAGAGTCGCTGCCTGAGAGTAACAGCAGCAGAAACTCATTATAGTTCTTTATTTCCTTCTCCACAGTAACTTTGTGCAGATAAACAAGAGCTGAGCTGGAAAAACAAAATATTCAAAGAACAAAACACAGAAAACTACATGAACTTGCATCATTTCCAAGTTGAGGGCTTTAAAACCTGATAGAAACTATATATTACTGCATCTGAACTCTCATTGGCTGCATGATGCATCAATCATCTGGAGGCTGGCGTGTGATTGGCTCAGCAGAGAAGAGGAAGAAGAGAGCTCACTCATTGGCTGTTGTAGGCTCGAGGGCGGGCATAGAATCTCATCTGCTGCAGTACCTGATGTACGTCTGCTTAGTGGTGGAAAGTAACTAAGTACATTAACTCAAGTAATGTAATTAAGTAAGATTTGAGGTAATTTACTTTATACTTCCGCTGCATGTACTTCAGTAACTAGTTACTTTACAGAGTACACGCTGCAGCAGAACATCTTCAGTCTGTCTGACGGTTGTTTCTTCACGTTGGACCTTCAGCTGCTTTCATTCCTCACATTTTCTAGGTCCTGGCGTCTGTGTGATCCATACGTAGCCGTGCTCAGACCCGAGACGGTTCTGCACACTCAGTGTATAATGTGAGTGTTCTGGAGCGGCGACAGGATCCTGCTGTCAGGATTTCACTACATCATCTTCTTGGCCCGCTCGGCTCGTCGTGACACTGAGGGATTGTGTGGAAACTCCCAGTTCATCCGGCTCAGACTGAATTTAATACGACTAAAAACAGCTCCGTGTTTTGACACAAATAGACTGCGAGCATCATCAGATACCAGCCCAAAGAAAATATTGATCAAGTCCCTCATGAAGAGTTTACACTTCATCAGGGTGAATTCCCCCGACCTCAGTCTGCTCATAAAAATCTGAATACAGATCCTCCCCGAGCTGTGAGCGGCGACCTGAACGCACCAATCAGACGCCTGATCTCTGAGGGACGATTCAGCTCACTCTGAACGACCAAAACTTTATTAACAAGCTCAACACAAACACACAGAGGGGGGTGTCTAATGTCAGCGCTGGAGACAGAAAATAAAATAAAGGTGGAAACAGTTAAAGTTAAAGTAAAGAAGTCTGAGAAGTAAAAGCTTCAAGTGATTCTCAGAAAAACACAGAAAGAAGCAAGAAAGAGAAGAGATGAATAAAAAACATGAGGGAGGAATAAAAAGAGAGAAAATCAAATCAAATTAATTTGTAAATTGAGGAAAAAGTTAATTAAAATCTGCTTCAGAAGTCAATTAAAGGCTTTTAAATATATTCTTCAAATGAAGGACACGTTGTGTTTCCAGGGTCAGACAAGTCGCTGTGACGCTGTTATTTAAAGAGTAATGTTCTTTTAATGAGATTCAGTGAGTTTGATCAGCAGGAAGGAGCTCAGACGCAGATAAGAAGCTGATGGCATTAGACTGATGTCAAAGAAGGACAGACGGGCGGATGTTTGGTCATCACATGATGATTCTGCACAAAGACAGAAAGAAGTTCATGTAGAACATCAGCTGAATGAACAAGAAGGTTTCACAGAGTTTATAAAGTGTCTCCAACTCAACAACTCACTAAACTGACACATTTGTTAAGGGAGTCTGGTGATGATGTGTTACTGGTTCAGTGAAACAAACAGACTCCATGTTTCTACTCAAAGACAGAAAGAAGTTCATGTAGAACATTTGCTGAATGAACAAGAAGGTCCAAATAATGCAGAATGAGCCAGAGACAGAGTTTCACAGAGTTTATAAAGTGTCTCCAACTCAACAACTCTTAAAATCACTACATTTGTTAATGGAGTCTGGTGGTGTTGAGGTGACTGGTCAGTAGATCAGAACAGACTTCTTCTTCTTCTTCTTTGATATAGACACGTGGTTGACCTCCACATGTGATTGGACTGGCTGGCTCGTGATGCGTCTCGCTGGTCGTGCTGTCCACTTCTGATTGGCTCACCTGAGACTGGTGCTCCTGCCTGGTGTAAACCGGCTGGATGTCAGTGTGTAATGTATCTGAAACTGTAGAATGATGAAATCACATGCACTTAAAACTGTGTTTGTATATGAGGTGATTAAAAGCTGAGCTGTTCCAGACACCGAGGAGAGAACTCAGAACAAAGACACATTCTGGAGTGTTTCTGTGCTGAACGCTCGGCGGTGGAATAATAATCAGATATTCCTCTAAAGTTGCTTCTGTCTTTGGTCAATCTGTGAAGTCGGACATCGAGCACATGTGGAGGTCTTTTGGAAACGCTGAAATGTTCCCATGATATTCACGCTTGGAAGGTCTGAGTTCTTCAGAGTCTGGAATATTTTAAAACAGAACGAAGCCTAAAAGCTTTTGGCGGCGAGCCACGGCTGGAATATGGAACGGGAACACAGAGCGCAGCCGAATGATGAATGATGATCCGCGGATCAATCAATGGCTCTGATACCAGGAAAGGGATTTAAAGGCTCCCCTGGCACTGACACCAGGGTGAAGGATTAGGACGTATCCTTAAATTACACATTCCATTATTTCACTGCTTAGATAACCTTCACATTGTGAGTCTGCAGGATCCAGATTAACAACACGGAGCTGCTGGATGTGAGTCGATCGCAGCTCCGTCTGACAAAACTCCAACAAGTCGCCTCTTGTTCTGATTCTTCTGCTCCGCAGTCCAACACAAAACAAGCCTTTCAAAATAAAGCGGGAGTGTTTCTGCAGCGACAGAGACGTTTCAGACTGGAAACTCTGACGAAGAGTCGACTGTCACCGCCGAGGGCCTCGTCTCCTGTCTGACGTCATCTTCAGGATTTACGCTTACAGAGACGGTTGGTTTGAAAACAACAATGGCGGCTCGTCCGGAGGTTAGCGTAGCCGCTGTAGCATCACGGCTCCTCTCTGACTGACTGCAGCGAGAGTTTATCTCACAGACCGGCTCTGCTGGAGGTGACGCAACGTTGGATGATTTTAAATGAGTTATCTGGACGTTGTTCACCGTGTTAGTGACCAGAACTTCAGATATTCTTCTCAACGCGTCTGAATTTTCCAGCCAGATTCGTGGCAACAACGCTGGATTTTTTAATTGAGATTTTGGGACATTTTCCAGCTGCAGCAGGATATTCTAAACAACATGTCAGGACATTTTCCTACCAGGACAGTGACAACAGAAGCAGATGTTTCACAAGATGTCGGGACATTTTCGATTGTGTTTGTGGAGTCAAAGCTGAATGTGTCTGACGAGACAGCCGGACATTCACCCGTCCTGTCAGTGGATCTTAATGAGACGTCCTGTCAGTGGATCTTCTTAAAGAGACGTCCTGTCAGTGGATCTTAAAGAGACGTCCTGTCAGTGGATCTTCTTAAAGAGACGTCCTGTCAGTGGATCTTCTTAAAGAGACGTCCTGTCAGTGGATCTTCTTAATGAGACGTCCTGTCAGGTTGTTTTAACAAGATGTCAGGACATTTTCCAGTTGTGTTTGTGGCGTCAGATCAGGTGTCTGAAGTCCTGATGTTCTCTCACCCTCACTGAGCAGTTTGTTGTGGTTAAACTGAACCAGAGGATAATCACAGCATGTTCACACCAGAACAGCTGAAATACACTGAGGACACTCTGCTGCTCAGGCTGGTGCTGGTCCGAACAGGTGCAGTGTGTCCTGGACCCACAGAGGTCAGGAATAAAAGAGGCGCCTCGTGTTCTGTCTGCTGTTTCGGACATTTCAGCCTCTCGGCGCCACGAGACTTCAGACTTCTCCTGCAGATAAAACAGTTTAATGACAAATAAAATGAGACTGAATGAAACTAAAATGATTCTTGTAGCTTTGTTGTTCGTGTTGTCGCTGTTTTTTCCTGTTTTTTTACGAGACACTTTTGCCCAGAACAAGCAATTTGTGCCTGATTTAGTTTTTCAGAAGAGGCGCGGCAGCGTCTCGACTTCTTTTATGACCACGAGCAGAGTAATTCCACTAAAATGTTGTGTCTACTTAGCACTTGAGAATACAGCTATGATGACATGACAACCCACAGGATGGAGTTACATACGAGACCACAGAGCTGCTCCGTGTCGTAAAGTGTACAGTCCTCTTCTTGCATGGAAACTCATCCCACAAACATCAATTATTCACTGTTTAAAGACGTTCCTGTGCAGTGAGAGCGTATTAGACGCTGCACGCTGACTTTATGAGACGTTACTGTACAGTTTAAATCTCGTCCCCTCAGGACACGACGCAGCGCTGAAGCTCGTTCCTGCAGGTAAAACAACAAAGATAAATAGTCTCAGCAGAATGTACTGAGATCATACAGAGGTTGTGATGTTCAGCTGGATCTAAACGGGTCAGAACCTTCCACTGGATCAGTACTACAGTGATTTATATGTTTCAGCTGGTAACCAGTGACTGAACTAACTGATGCAGTGAAGCTTCTGATTCTTCAACAACCTGTCAGAACACAAATCCTGTGGTGGTGGAAAAGATGTCCCTCTGGTTCTGAAGGGTCCAATTATTGTCCTGCATCATGCAAAGAAAACAACTGAGCAGCTGCTGAAACTACTGAAACTGGGTCAGAACTGTCCGACGCTTTATTAAAACCTGGAAGGATCGTGGTGAACCTTCATCTTCAAGGAAGAAACGTGGTCGGAGAAACATGTTGAATGATGGGAGATCACTGAAACGTAACAAATCAACAGCAGAACTCACGACTGTGTTCAACAGTGACAGTCAGAACATTTCCACACGATGTGAACAGAACTGAAGGGATTGGGACTAAACAGCTGTGGAGTCTTTAGGAAAACACTTATCAGTGAAGCTCGTCTGAAGAAAAGACTTCAGTCTGCTCGGGAGCATCAGGATTGGACTCTGGAGTGATGGAGAAAGGTCCTGTGGTTCTGATGAGTCCAGATTCATCAGGATGAGAAGAGAGGAGGATGAAGTGATTACCCATCATGCCTTGTGCCTACTGTACCAGCCTGCAGGGGCAGTGTTCTGATCTGGGGCTGATTCAGACTCTACCTTGAATGAGCCTTCACAACGTTCACCGGTCAGTTATTTTCGTATGATTGATCGCTGCTAAGCATATTTGACCGTCATCAAGAAAAGTGACTTTTAGCCTCTGATTCATGTTTCGTATCACTCCGCGCTCTAAAATCTTTGCTCCGCAAGTAGTCCCGGTCACTTTTCACCGCAGCGTCTTCGGTCGCTAAGTGACGTCAGCTGATCTGTAGTTTACTTCATATCAGAAAAACATACTCCTAGGCCGCCAGTATGGATGAGTTTCACATTAACTTTCACTAATATTCTTGGAAAATCACGAAAAGAAAAAGAGAAAGCAGCAAAGAGGGAGAAGTGAAACAGCGTCTGTTTGGTGAACTATATTTCTCTGCTGAAAAACACTGAACGGTAACAAATAAACTGTATAAAGACACACTGTGTCAAGTTTTCTTTCAGAATCAGAATCAGAAATCCTTTAAATTTGTTTGTAACAGAATATTACAAGAACAGAAACAATAGCAAAAATAAGCAATAAATTTAAAAAGGGAAGGAATAAATAGACATATATACATATTTACATGATATAGTGCAAAATTAACAGCATTTTTTTGTTTTGTTTCGTTTTTGATTTTTTTTTTTTATGTAGATTTTAAATACAGAAAATAAATATGTGTGCAAAAGCAGAAGTGACCTTTGTGCAGACATACTGCACAGTGCAGATGAGGGGGTGTTCGTGTTGGCCAGTAACCGTGTAATAAGCGGGATAATGTATAGAACGGCGGTCATTATCGGGAAAATAAGTCCCGACAGGACAAACCGGACCTCGACGTGAAGCGGAAGATAATATAAATATTTGCATGTTTCCGTCCATGATATGGTTCTGTGAATATCAGGAGCTGAGTGACGGAGACGAACTGCAGGTGGAGCTAATTCTCCAGTGTGAGTCATTAAACCACCACAGAAGAAGAAGAAGAAGAAGAAGAAGAAGAAGAAGAAGAAGAAGAGAGGAAGGTTAAAGCCTCCTCATCGTCGCTGCACACACGTCTGGTGTTTCCAGTTTTTCCGCCTCAGCTGAGCTTTAAACCTTCTGTGATATTTTGAGTTTGTTGTTTTTTAAGTTTTTTCCACTCAGGTTAATTTATGCACAATTTATAAATATCAACAGAAGCAGGAGGAGGATCAGGATCCCGTCAGGATTATGACTTAATAAATCAAAAGTAATGAAACCAAACTGAGTCATAGAAAAGGGAAAGTGATCAGACTGAAGTCAACATGTTCAGTTCCTCTCATCTCTCACGTCCTCTGATGTGTTAGTTTTCATGTGTATGGTTTTTCTCGTCTCAGTTTCTTCTCTGCGACTGGACTCAGCAGACTGTAGCCTTTTGACTGCAAACATACATTTGTGGCTTGTCATGCCGACCACAGAAGAAGTCGGGACCCACGCGGTCGTGGCAGCTGTCCAGGCCCGGCCCTGCACACTGGGAGCTCTGGGAATTTGGAAGGAGTTTCCCAGTGAAATGCGTCAGCTGGTGGGCCGGAGGGAACACACCCGGTTGCATCACGGCTGCTGTCAACATCAAACGAGACGCTGCCTGCATCCCCGCTGCAGGCGTGGGCGGCGGCGGCGGCGGGCGGCCTGCGCTGCATGACACATCCAGAATATCCAGTGGTACGCATTCCAGCTCCGGAAATAACACGATGCACGCCGTGTGGAGCTCCACAGGCCGCAAACCAAACAAAGCTTTTATGTTTTCACATTTCTTACGCATTGTTTGAGCCCAGAGGAAAGAGTGGAAGAAATGGCAGCTGTATATTTAGAGCACAGCACATTAAAAATAAACGCCATATTCCTTTCTGCTCACAGGAACACTAAAATAAAACAGCGTGCGTCAGCTCAGAGGAAACCCTGCAGCTGCAGAGTCCCACACAGGAAAGTGTCACCGTTTCACCTCCGTGACCTCCATCGAAGTCCCGACGTGAGGCAGCGCTGCACTTTCCCACCAGCGCAGCCTGACAGCAGCCATGTGGTGGCTGATGGGATACCTGGCTGCGGCTCTGCAGGAGTCCAGTAATGTGCATTCCTGCGAGCTGAGCGCACAGCGAAGCTTTGAAGAGGCTCAAACCACAACAGAGCAGACCTCAGGGTTTGAACCAATCAGGCCTTCATGGGGGTAAAACAACCCAGATTTCCCTGCAGAGAACACAGAAACACCTCCGACAGCTCGGCCTGATTATCCCGCCGGCCTCACGCACATACACGGTGAACGTAGCTTCTCTGCATCGTGTTGCACTGTAACGACCATGATGCAGACACAGGAGTCAAACTAAACTCACATTTGTCTTTGCTGCCACTAGGGGGCGTCTCTCAGTCCAAACACAGGAAACACAGGCGAAGCGTTTGGACCCTGGAGCTGCTGTTAAACACTCGCCACAGCAACACAATCCCCGAGACGATGTTTCTGCAAACCTCAGACGGGCTGCAGCTTTACGTTCATTTAGCTTTTCAGTGTGATGATGTCACAACACTGCCGCTGCTCCGGTTAGGTTCAGGTACAAAACCCACCTGGTCCGGGTCAGCAGAGACACCTCGGACCGGCTGGACGTCCCGATAAAAATCAGTTTTGCTTTGTTTTTTTGCCACAAAATAAAATCTTAAAGTCTCGTGAAAAATATCAGCTGCTCTCCCAATAAACACGGCTGACGATGAAAATATCTACATATTTTTGTTGTTGCTACGATCACTTATAGAAACGGTCCCACAGTCTCATTAACAGTGTTGACTCACAGCTGAAGACGTCCTGACTTCCCATCACAGGTTGTTTCACGCTGACACAAACACGACTTGGAAAGAAATCTACAGTTTTAGTTAGAAACATCTGGTTTAGTCGTCACGAACACGAACGCGAACTCATTTTTTGTTGTTTTGCCACAAATGCAGCTAAAAACATATCTAAACATCTCTTTCACACTTCTGACTCTGTAGCAGCGATCAGCGTCCAGACTTCCTGTCAAACCGTCTCAGGATCGTTGTCAGGTAAACAAAAACAAAAACCGTCTCAGGGAACAAATGAAAAGTGCTTTTTTCCCTCAGCGCTGTCTGATGAGGACTAACTCAATAGTTCCATTCAAATGAATGAAATGAACTTCTGCGTGTGACGAGTATTTTGGTTGTATTTGTACTTCACTACAGGATCTGAATCCTGTCCAGGATGACGACACTGGATCAGCTCTCTGGGATCTGACGCAACGTATCGAGTGACTCCTCCGTCCTCTGTGAGCTGCAGCGCTTTAAATATAAGAAACAGATCCAGTGATTTATTTCATCAGACATCCTGTATGAGTTCACCGTCTGACCGAAACTGCAGCATTAAGCTCCACCGGTCCACAGTTAACTATTAGACCTGGTGGGAAAATGAGAGGGGGTATAATTGGAGAGACCTCCACGCTGCCAAACATGTCAACATGTCTGTTAAAGAGCCAGATGTGGAGCTTTGATCCGCATTTATGTGCCTCACCTTCCCCGATCGTCTCAGAGCCTGGCGACGCCGCTTTCCTGCCTGCCGACCTGAATCTTCTTCAGGCCTCCGTCCTGCACGAACCCTCGTCAGCCTCGTTTGGCCGATCGTTCGTGCATTCATGTTGAAGTCTCAGAGGATCCGAGGCAGCCGGTCAAATGTAAATACAATAAACTGTTCTCACACCAGGCTAGGCTAGGCTAGGCTAGGCTAGGCTAACGGTAACTTACTAATGTAAACATGTTAAAATGCCAACAAACAGCATAATGCCATGACCAGTTAGCATGTTAGCTTAGGCTGATTCTGTCTTCCCCCGAGCTGTTGGACTAGTGAATGTTGGCCTGTTGGTGGCGCTGATGGTTTCCCTTCACCGTGAGCTTCAGATTCACGGTGTCGACCCACGCTGCGCTCTCGAGCGTCACGCTGCGCTCTCGAGCGTCACGCCATGAAGCGACGTCACGCGACTGATTCAACACGGGACAGAACCGTGACTGCGAGCGCTCGACAACACGAGGCTGAGCTGTTGGTACAGTGACGACATCTTTGTCTCCTTTATATATGTGTGTGTACACTGGAGCTTTGTCAAGGTTTATCCTTTATTTTACATCTTTTCAGTGTTTGGGATCGGTTGTGTTTCTGTGCGTAAGTCTCAGGGCGTCACCCTCCTGATCAAACACACAGAAGAAAGAAAGAAAGAAAGAAAGAAAGAAAGAAAGAAAGACCTCCTCCATCCAAAGACTCCTGCTTCGTCATTTGCCATCCCAATTTGTTTTGAGGCTGCTAAGGCATGTCTTTTGGTTTGCCTCAGTGAAGCTGTTAACACATAGCAGATTTTTACATGCTGCCATTAAAAGCCACACTCTTTAAAAAGCCCCTTCTTTATTTTTAGCATGTCTCTGTTGAGAAAGAAAGAGGAAAAAGTGGCTTTGGATTGCCTGAAACCTTCAGAGGGACTGCCAAAGGTCCGCTGAAACTGTGACTTTTACAGCCGAGGAGCCAAATCCTGCACTTCAGCAGGACAATCCCCCGTTCAGGCAGACTTTAATGGTATCAGGCTCTGCACAGATGCCCACCCACCTCCACAATTACTCCCCCAACCCCCAAACCCTCCAGCTCAGCATAGCGAGACAATGTAATTATGAGAAAATGCTTGCTAAAACTTAAAGCAGACGGGGTTTTTTCATCAGCTGGCAGAGCTCCGAGGCTCCTCGATCCCCAACAGATCCGCCCACCAACCACCGCCGAAAAACCCCCGACCCTCCACCCAGGACCAGCATCTGACACCCAGACTGTGATCCAGTGTCGTGGGAGCAGCGACAGTCTAATATGTGGTCTGTTCGACCACAGAGTGTGTGAACCCACATACTCTACTGTTTAACATCTGACACCAGAAGATCAACAGACGAGAGCCACCGACTAAACTTTCCAAATAAATGTGTCCCCAGTGGGCCGTTCTCTCAAAATGTCAAATCTTTTATAGAAGTGTTCTGCGGACGCGCTCAGGAAAAAGTGTAGTAGAAGCTGAAAGTCTGACAGTGATGCTGATCTGTGTGTGATACTGAACACCTCCACATATTCTGCTGTGTATCTGAGACTGGATATCACCTCTCTGGTTACAACAGGAAGGTCGAAGTGAACTTCCTAGTTATGAAACGATGAAAAATCTAAAAAAAAACTCAAACATAAACAGCTAAAATAAGTTTGGGAGTGTTGAGAAATATTTTGTTCTTGTTTCATGAAATCATTCTGATCAATAAGTTTTGTTTTTATTTAGTAGAATATGATAATAATGTCTGATTTTCATACGTGTTTTGAGTGTATGATTTCATTTCAATACTTTTGTTGTGTATTATTGTTCGTTGTCTTACGTAACTTTCCGCCTCGGGTCGTTAAAGGCTCGATGACGAGAAACATTTAAAGACACTGGGATTATAAAACCCGTCAGTGTGTCAGGTGACCAGGTGAGCTGCAGGGTTTTACCTGTCGCTGCAGAAACAAGCAGCTTCTTCCCTCCTCCGAGACTGTGCAGGAAAATCTACTTGGACGTATTTATTCGTCGTCGTTAACGTATTTATCATTATCTTATCTTTCCCACGAGCGACTCCAGAGGAGATTCGCCTGCTCCGGTTCTCCTCGCGCTCGCTGGGATGGAAAGACGCTTCTCTTCCCTTCAGGCTGCTGCACATGTGAAGCTGCTGTATTGATTACAGCCTCCATCTGTTGTGCGTTTGCTCCGTTTTTTTCTCTCCTTTCTATTGTGAATTACTCTCTTTGTTGTGTGTTATTTTTCCCATCCATACTCAGCCTATTTCCATGAGTCACTCAAAGTGCTCGCTGCTGCGATCCAGGCCCAAAGTATTTTCACAGACAGACTCCTTGTTTATGGTTTTCTCATCAATAAATGGCCTATTGTCTCAGTCGGACAGCGCGGCACTCAGAGCGGCAGCACTTTGATTTTAAACAGTAACGTTGCTGTGAATATTATCGTGGAGACGTTTGTATCTCACTGTCACAGTCACAGGTCGGTTCAGGCAGCAGGGTTCTGGTGGATCCCTGAGACTGTACCTACAGGTCCATTAATGGTTCCACTGTGAGAAGTGGTTCTGCTTCCTCTGACAGCTGCAGCTACAGATCAGTGTGGAGCGGTTCTGAATGGTTCATCGTCCACTGACGGCCCAATAAAACTTGATCAAACTCACACTAATCAAAACTGCGAGATGCACTGATGACGTCATCACACACGTACGAACGTATCAGGCAACAGAAGAAAGTCTGAGCTGCTACAGAAAGGATGAAAACTGGAGCGACTACCATTCTTATTTTAAATGGGATTATGTAAACAACAACAACCTGCTCGGCCACCAGAGGGTTATTAGTTATTATCTTAATATTACGGATAATTAAATCAGAATAATGTGTTCCAACAAGGCAACAGGAGCTTTGTGACAGTAATAATAACAATAACATTAATGATAATAATGACACATATGAACTGAACCTCCTGAAGGTGACAGATACGTACCGAGCCACAGAACCCTGAAATGTTCTAAACAGAACCAGTTGTTGTCAGAGTGACAGCAGACTGCGAGCTCGTCTGTGGTCCAGTTTCAGAGCGTACTGTCATTATTCCAGAGAGGAATGTTCATAAAAATCTGCTTGGTTTGAATCCAGGGAAGCTGAATACCTGCAGCAGGTTTTCCTAAACACTGAGTCTGTTTGAGCCATCAGGGCCTTCGTGCTCCTCCTCCTCCTCCTCCTCCACCTCCTTCTCCTCCTCCTCCTCCTCCTCCTCCTCCACCTCCTCCTCCTCCTCCTCCTCCTCCTCCTCCTCCTTGTCCTCCTCTCCTCCTCCTCTCTCCTCCTCGTCCTCCTCTCCTCCTCCTCGTCCTCCTCTCCTCCTCCTCTCCTCTTCCTCCTCCTCCTCCTCTTCCTCCTCCTCCTCGTCCTCCTCCTCCTCCTCCTTGTCCCCTTCCTCTCCTCCTCCTCCTCCTCTTCTCCTCCTCTCTCCTCCTCCTCCTCCTCCTCCTCCTCCTTGTCCCCCTCCTCTCCTCTTCCTCCTCCTCCTCCTCTTCCTCCTCCTCCTCCTCGTCCTCCTCCTCTCTCCTCTTCCTCCTCCTCCTCCTCCTCTTCCCCCTCCTCTCCTCTTCCTCCTCCCCCTCCTCTTCCTCCTCCTCCTCCTCCTCCTTGTCCCCCTCCTCTCCTCCTCCTCCTCCTCCTCCTCCTCCTTGTCCCCCTCCTCCTCCTCCTCCTCCTCCTCCTCCTCCTCCTTGTCCCCCTCCTCTCCTCCTCCTCCTCCTCCTCCTCCTCCTCCTCCTTCCCCCTCCTCCTCCTCCTCCTCCTCCTCCTCCTCCTCCTCCTCCTCTCTTCACTTAATGACTCCACTCCTCTGTGTTTGGCTTCTCCAGTATCCGAGGACATATGGAGAAACACTGAGCAGGCTTCCTTCCTCCTCTCCTCCTCTCTCCTCCTCTCTCCTCCTCCTCCTCTCTCCTCCTCCTCCTCCTCCTCCTCCCCCTCTCTTGTCCTCCTCCTCCTCCTCCTCCCCCTCTCTTGTCCTCCTCCTCCTCCTCGTCCTCCTCCTCCTCTCTCCTCCTCCTCCTCCTCCTCCTCCTCCTCCCCCTCTCTTGTCCTCCTTCTCCTCCTCCTCCTCCTCCTCTCTCCTCCTCTCTCTTCCTCCTCCTCCTCCTCCTCCTCCTCTCTCCTCCTCCCTCCTCCTCCTCCTCCTCCTCCTCCTCTCTCCTCCTCCTCGTCCTCCTCCTCCTCCTCCTTGTCCTCCTCCTTGTCCTCCTCCTCCTCCTCCTCCTCCTCCTCTCTTCACTTAATGACTCCACTCCTCTGTGTTGGCTTCTCCAGTATCCGAGGACATATGGAGAAACACTGAGCAGGCTTCCTTCCTCCTCTCCCTCCTGAGAAGGCCCTTCAGTGCTTCTGCTGCCCTTCATTTTAAAACAATTTACAACCACAGAGTCACAACAAGGAAGTGTGTAGCTGCTGCTGCAGATCCATTACACACCGCACACAGCATGGTATCACCATTATGAGAGGAATGGCCCTGACGCGACCTTCACCACATTTTCTGCAAACATCCCTGACCCATCTGAAGACGAGCTGCCCAACAGGAAACACTGCAGGTCTGCAGACTCAAAGCTAAAGCTAGCTAAAGCTAAAGCTAACGCAGGTCGAGCCACCAGTCTGAACACAGAGACCTGAACTCTGTCTGAGTGATAGCCGACACCGAGTCGCTCAGTCGGTCTGAGTAAGAATCCATATTGTTTTTCTGGAGAGACCAAACATAACGACAGTTAAATTAATACACAGGAGGAAAGTGCTGGAACACGCTGCTGAAAATCTAATGAAGGAACTATGAGAGGAGTAAATCGCTCAGTGGGTGCAGCCCGGACACACACAGGTAGTGACACACATCAAAACTACAAATACACTTAGGAAAACTACAATATATACTTTAATCAAAACTCAAAGATAAACAAACACCACAACACCGCAACACTGCAACAACGCTGCGTGGACGCGTGGCTCTCAGAGATTTAAAATCTGTCAGTAAATAACTCTCGTTTGACTTTTAAAGTGTTTACGTGTCTTAAAACAGGCAGCAGCTGACAGGCAGAAGACGTGAGCAGTTACCGTCTGTTTCAGCCTGTTTCAGTCTGTTTCAGTCTGTTTCAGCCTGTTTCAGCCCGTTTCAGTCTGTTTCAGCCCGTTTCAGTCTGTTTCAGTCTGTTTCAGTCTGTTTCAGTCTGTTTCAGCCTGTTACCGTCTGTTTCAGCCCGTTTCAGCCCGTTTCAGCCTGTTTCGGTCCGTTTCAGCCCGTTTCGGTCTGTTTCAGCCTGTTTCGGTCTGTTTCGGCCCGTTTCAGTCTGTTTCAGCCTGTTTCAGCCCGTTTCAGCCCGTTTCAGTCCGTTTCAGTCTGTTACCGTCTGTTTCAGCCCGTTTCAGCCCGTTTCAGCCCGTTTCAGTCTGTTACCGTCTGTTTCAGCCTGTTTCAGCCTGTTTCAGCCTGTTTCAGCCTATTTCAGTCTGTTTCAGCCTGTTTCATTCTGTTTCAGTCTGTTACCGTCTGTTTCAGTCTGTTTCAGCCCGTTTCGGTCTGTTTCAGTCTGTTTCAGCCTGTTTCAGCCTGTTTCAGCCCGTTTCGGTCTGTTTCAGTCTGTTTCAGTCTGTTTCAGCCCGTTTCGGTCTGTTTCAGCCTATTTCAGTCTGTTTCAGCCCGTTTCATTCTGTTTCAGTCTGTTACCGTCTGTTTCAGTCTGTTTCAGCCCGTTTCGGTCTGTTTCAGTCTGTTTCAGCCTGTTTCAGCCTGTTTGCTAATCACTTCCTACTTTTGTGATGATCATTAAACAGATTAATTACCTTCTCTAATATTGTAATAAAGAAAAAGCTTTTCTTTGACTTTCTACAAACACAGAATCCTGCTGTTACAGACGATGAGCACATCCCTGAGAGATGAACTGTGTACTGTTGCCTGTATAAAAATTAAAAAGCTTTCAATGCGATAATCGATGCAGCTTGTATTTCAACACATTATGGAAATCTGTATCAGCTCTCATAGAGTTCTCCACAACTGAATACGGTCTTAAATCCAATCCAATAAAACCTGCAGTGGATTTGGTAATCCGCTTCGCTCTCTCTTCGGTCGGTTGAAGTTGTGCCACCGCCTGCTCCATCGTTCTCTGGCTGCCATCTGCAGCAGGTCGCTGCTTCTCTCCAGCTCTGGGTGGGATCACGTACGATGGTTTCTCAAATGAGTTGTGTTCCAAAGTATCTAAGTTGAGTTCCACACACCTTACAAACTGTGCAGGTAGAAGTCAATTCTCCCCTCGACTTCATGGAACTCAAAATGCTGCCATACAGTAGCTTTCAAACAAGTTAAAGGCTTGGTGCTCGCCAGTGCAGCTCGCCACTTAAACATAAACAACTCACACACGTGTGTTCGTCGCTCATCTGTAGCATTCTGCAGCAGGAGAACTGAACGTCGCAGCGGGAGAACTGAACGCTGCAGCGGGAGAACTGAACGTCGCAGCGGGAGAACTGAACGTCGCAGCGGGAGAACTGAACGTCGCAGCGGGAGAACTGAACGTCGCAGCGGGAGAACTGAACGTCGCAGCGGGAGAACTGAACGTCGCAGCGGGAGAACTGAACGTTGCAGCGGGAGAACTGAACGCTGCAGCGGGAGAACTGAACGTCGCAGCGGGAGAACTGAACGTCGCAGCGGGAGAACTGAACGTTGCAGCGGGAGAACTGAACGCTGCAGCGGGAGAACTGAACGCTGCAGCGGGAGAACTGAACGTCGCAGCGGGAGAACTGAACGTCGCAGCAGGAGAACTGAACGTCGCAGCAGGAGAACTGAACGTTGCAGCGGGAGAACTGAACGCTGCAGCGGGAGAACTGAACGTCGCAGCGGGAGAACTGAACGTCGCAGCGGGAGAACTGAACGCTGCAGCGGGAGAACTGAACGTCGCAGCGGGAGAACTGAACGCTGCAGCGGGAGAACTGAACGTTGCAGCGGGAGAACTGAACGCTGCAGCGGGAGAACTGAACGTCGCAGCGGGAGAACTGAACGTCGCAGCGGGAGAACTGAACGTCGCAGCGGGAGAACTGAACGTTGCAGCGGGAGAACTGAACGCTGCAGCGGGAGAACTGAACGTCGCAGCGGGAGAACTGAACGTCGCAGCGGGAGAACTGAACGTCGCAGCAGGAGAAACTGAAACGCTGCAGCGGGAGAACTGAACGCTGCAGCGGGAGAACTGAACGTCGCAGCGGGAGAAACTGAACGCTGCAGCGGGAGAACTGAACGCTGCAGCGGAGAACTGAACGTCGCAGCGGGAGAACTGAACGTCGCAGTGGGAGAACTGAACGCTGCAGCGGGAGAAGTGAACGTCGCAGCGGGAGAAGTGAACGTCGCAGCGGGAGAACTGAACGTCGCAGCGGGAGAACTGAACGTCGCAGCGGGAGAACTGAACGCTGCAGCGGGAGAACTGAACGCTGCAGCGGGAGAACTGAACGCTGCAGCGGGAGAACTGAACGTCGCAGCGGGAGAAGTGAACGTCGCAGCGGGAGAACTGAACGCTGCAGCGGGAGAACTGAACGTCGCAGCGGGAGAAGTGAACGTCGCAGCGGGAGAACTGAACGTCGCAGCGGGAGAAGTGAACGTCGCAGCGGGAGAGCTGAACGTCGCAGCGGGAGAAGTGAACGTCGCAGCGGGAGAACTGAACGTCGCAGCGGGAGAACTGAACGCTGCAGCGGGAGAACTGAACGTTGCAGCGGGAGAACTGAACGCTGCAGCGGGAGAACTGAACGCTGCAGCGGGAGAACTGAACGTCGCAGCGAGAGAACTGAACGCTGCAGCGGGAGAACTGAACGCTGCAGCGGGAGAACTGAACGCTGCAGCGGGAGAACTGAACGTCGCAGCAGGAGAACTGAATGTCGCAGCAGGAGAACTAATTTCAGTTTTAAAATTCTGATTATTACCGTATCTGCATGGAGACATAATCATTCTAGAGAGAATCGTGACGCGTCGGAGAATGGAACATAGTTCCCACCCCTATTGTAGCAGGTCGTCGGGACATTAAAGGTCATCACGTTGAACACAGACTGATCTACGACTCAGTTACAAACTATTGTAACTCTGACTTCACACACTGATCAGCTGATAGAAAACCTGTATGGTGATGTCGTCTGTTTATAGCAACATTAGCTTTTTACAGCTACACATTTAATTTAAAATCATAAAAGGAGTTCATCTGTGAAGATTTACTGAACTTCAGCCTACAAAAATGTGTCACGTTGAGCCGTCCACATAGTTTCCGTGTTGTGCTGTTGAGTTTAAATGTTGTGTTGTCTCAGATATCAGCCGGTCCATATTTTAAAACAGAACCAGAGCGATCGTCAGCGATCGTGTTTGTTCTCTCGTCTCATCCGGTCGATGTCGGGGAGGAAAAAGGAGGACAGCGCATCAGTAAATCCTCACTAAGCTCCTTTCTTCAAGGCATTCACTTTTGGAGAAACACTGACACAGAACTTCCATTACCATGCTGGCAGATACGACCCGCCAATAAAGAAGGAAATGAGACTAATTATTTCCTCAGTGGAAGTCAAGCTGCTCTGTGCGAGGAGGCTGCAGGCTGCACGACTCTGACAGTCACACAGAAACACACCTGAGACTTACCTGGACTTCACACCTCCACCCTCCTGTGTGGTGCATTTATCCTCCGTCATCTCCCGACACCAGAACCTCCTGCAGCCAGAATCTCCTCCGGACCAGAAACTGAAGTCCTGCAACAGATTACAGATCCTCCGTCAGTGGGAGCAGGAAGGAGACGGACATTCACAGGAAACACATCAACAAGTCAACACTTCAAATCCTTCAAAAGCAGGAAAGAAAGGAGGAGAGGAGGGAGGAAAGGACAAAGGGAAGAAGGCAGAAAATCAAGGATATAGGAAGGGTAGGAAAGATGAACAGGAAATGGAGCGAGGAAGAGGAAGTGAGGAAAGTGTTCAGGTAAAGTTTTAGTTTGAACGTTTATCTTCTGTTGAGTAAAAGAAGACAAACGAAGTGAAGTGAAATGAACAACAATAATAACAACAATAACAATGATGATAATAATAATAATAATAATCATCATCCTGGTTGTTGTAATGTCCCTTTAAACCTCCACAGACTGAAACTGAATCTGTCTGAAGCGTTCGGGGGTGAAATGACGACGCGCCGCTCTTATTCTCTCCTGTGCGAGTGACTTTTACAGGATTTTCCCTGCATGCATTGCCTTCATGAGGAGTTGTGGGGATTTCTGTGTATTTGGCCGGCGAGGCCGCCTGTCAACACGCCCCGTCAACAAAGCCACGTTTCCATAGAGACGCCCAAATAAGGGAAAAAAGAAACGCGAGCGGCGGAGGCCAAATTGCATTTTCTTCTCCTCTCGAGTCAATTGGTATGAACAAGGGAGTTAGGTTAAAGGAGTTGATACTTTAAACATGTCAGAGGGAGTTAAACAGGAGGAGCGCAGGCCGGCGTTCATGACAGAATGAGGCTCGCTCACGACGGACTCGCTCACCGGGGACGACCCGCAGTTACAACAACTTCAGAACCAACAACTGGATCTGTAAATTGCTCCGTCGCAGATGGAAACACCATCAGTTTAATCTCACTGATTGTCCAGCGAGCAGCGAGGACGTCTCCACGGGGCCGATCATCTTTTATAATGAATCCAAGACTGGAGCTGCTCAGTGTCAACAAAAGACTCTGAATCTGAACCGTCTGAGAGAAAAGGTCCGAAATCTGAGAGGAAACTCATGATAAGTCAAAAATACAAGTGATGTAGTGACGACCAAAACTGAATCAGGTCAGTGAGAAACAAAAAACAGAAAACTCTGATTTTATGTTTATCATTTTAGTTAAAACTGTAAAGGTCAGAATTCTCACTAAACATTCAAACAGTGGGAGAAACAGTGAGTCAGTCAGCGCTTCCACTTAATGACTGATGACAACAAACACTGAATCAGGTCACTGAGAAGCTCCTGATTCAGTGGGGGAACATTCAGGTCTGTATTCCTGTAAATCAGTCACAACCCTCTCATGGAGATAAACGGGGTGCAGCGGTGGTGCCGCTGTAGCGTCGGGGGAACTCGGCTACAGCTGCTAGCTTGTTTCGGTGTGTGCTGTTAGCGATCAGGTGACTGCAGACGGGTTTTGCACTCGGGCTTCAGTCTGAAGGGGAACATGGAGCTTTCTGACTCCTGGATGGTTTAACGCCAGTGTTTGAGGCTGCTGGACTCGGACCTGGAGGTAAACCTGCAGTGTGACAGGACGAGGCTGCAGGATGACTTGTGTCTGATTCGGCTCTGTGGGGTGTGAAGGTTTTACTCTCCTGAGTCCAAACAGTTAACAGAACCAGGGCCTGGCCTGCTTTAAGCTCCGTTCTGGGAATGTGTTGTCTATTACAAACCACCTCCTGTAATTTGGTTTAAATTAACTTCCATCTGGAACGATGAGTCTTGTTCCCGAGGAGCACAGTTAATGTTTTATCCCCCACGTGTCCGGAACATTAACCCCTCCGACCCTCTTTATCTGCGTTCTGTCCGGATCTCCGTCTCACGCCGAGTGGAGACGTGAGATCTGTAGGAATGTTCAAAGAGGAGGCGACAGCGCTGCAGCGACAGACCGAGCCCACACACAACTCTCATTTCCCACTTTTCATTGACATGTTTCAGTTTATAGATGTTTTTATTGAAATAAAAGCCAGCAGCAGTCAGCCGACCACTTCACAAACTCTGAGTAGATGAGTTGAGATTTACAACACGACTGAAGAAATGAGTCTCACAGCGGCACCGAGTCTCACATCTGAACTGGATCCAGATTCTTCTGGGTTTTTTATGGCTGTGTAGTGATTGGACAGTCGAGACAGAGAGACGGTGAGTGTCCAGAGGACGACGTGACAGGAGGGTTTGTTTGTGGCCTCGTCAGTCGACAGGTGGAGATCAGGAGGTGACAAGTGTTTTATTTGTTCTCCTTAATGCTGTTTTATATCGTACTGAGCAGAAACATGTCCAAAAGACACTTTAACATCTTTGACCACGCTGAAAGGACGTCCAGTGGAGAGCCAGGTGAAAGTGACGTGAAGTTCAAGTTTTAAAGTGTAATTTCAGACTTCTTTTCAACTTCAATCACATCTGAAGAACTTCTTGTGGTTCAAAGTTAAAGTTTGTATGACGCCAAATTTTATTTAATGCAGCAAAACCTACAGAGAGGATTCAAACCCTCAACCTCAGCGGCTGCATGAGGCGTGTTCTTTACCTGGAGAACTATCCAACCTTATAATATCAGCCGACCTGATGAAGGATTGAAACCCACACAGCTGATCAACAGTTCTCCAGGTAAAGAACACGCCTCATGCAGCTGCTGAGGGTTTGAATCTTTTCTGTAGTTTTACTGCAGGAAGTAAAATCTGGTGAAAGATGTTGTTTAGGAACTATTACTACTAGAATATCCATCGTATATAAACATGTACAACACATAGAAATGTATTTATAAGTGGACAGAGACAATCATACACTTGGCGACTGTAGATGCTGATGGTTCAGAAGGGTAATCTGGGTTATTAGCCCACCAGGGTCAAAAGCTTTTGAAATGTGGGTATTTCCAAACATCAACGCAGCCACAGGCCAGTTAACACCTCCGTCACATTCATTCTTTCTCTGAAATATCAGCTTCAGGTCCCAGGAGGCCTCTGAACTGACTAATATCTTCCATGGTGCAGAAATGATCAGCAGAAGCTTCGTGTCTCGTGGGCTGAGGGTGTTTGTGTTGTTTTTCAACGCCGTCCTGCGCTCAAGTCGACGCCACCAGACCGCCGTCTGCCAGGGGATTTTCAGACCAGAGGGAGACGCTCGGCTGCTCCTTCTCTCTTTTTACTGTGCGGTCGAGTAATCCGATCCAAGTCTCAGGAACAAGACAAGGGCTAATAAGTGGAGGCTGTACAGTAGCACCTACTGTAAGTTTACAGCCTCTCTGCTGTACCACATCCAGATGTTTGGTGAAGTCTGGATAAATATAGACTCTGTCAGGAGCTGTGAAGTCCCCGCTACATTCTGTAAACATTTTCCTTACCATAATTTGAATTTTATTATAAACTCACTGTCTAACAAGCCCGTGAAAAAGCAGCCGTGTTCAGCAATAAACAAGAGAGCGGCTACTGAACATGAAGACACAAGTGCTTTCAGCTCAGCAGGCAGTTTACTGTCGGACTGAAAACTGTAAATGTGCCCCACGGTGAGCACAAGTGCTGCAGTCGTCTCTGAAAGTCTCCAGCGTTCACAGAGTTTGTGTCGCTGCAGCATTTCAGAGCTTTGCACTCATTCAGACAGCGGCAGGAGGTCCGGGTCACTTCCTGCGTCTGACATGAGTCACGTTCTGTCTCTGTGGACACGATACGATGAACGTTTAGTGTAAATCTAATGATGACGCTCACATGAAGCTACTGTACTCACTGGACTGAAAAACAACAACATGAGTCGAGCATGAAAGCAGCTCATTACGACCTCTAGTGGCCGTAGTGACGATTACAGCTGCAAAGGAGGAAGTCAGGAGAAGTTGCATAGTCCATATGTGGTAGAGGTCGGGTTAAACAAACACAGAACCAGTTACTGAACCCAAATCAAGATGTTGTCGTAAACAAATCTTGATTGGCGACGAAGGTTTGGTACTGATGTTATGATGTTACGAGTCATTCTGGGAGTCGTTTAGTTTGAAGGTTTCCTGACTTCCTGTTTCATGGTGAAACGCTGTCATTGGACGTTAGATCGTCTCATAGATCGCACAGTAAAGTAAAAACATGTCATTTCCTGTAGACAGGAGGCGCTGTGGCCATAAATACTGGTGTGCAGACGTCTTCGAGCTCGGACTCTTTGATTTGACAAAGTGCAAGTTTTAGTTGGAACAGATTTACCTTTGTTAGAGTGTGACTGCTGGACGTGGACAAACATAACGGACATTTCAAAATAAATTTGGAAGAAGCGGAAGAAAATGGATGGATGGATGGAGAATAAATTTAAAAAGGCTGACGAGTCTCAGCTTTTAACTTAAAAACACCACACAGGCTGCTTCACTGGAGTTCTGAGGCGGTCCGATCCTGAGAACTTTACCTGTTCGCAATCTCCACCTCTTCTGACAGCTGCCTCATTCTTTGTACACAAACTGCTGGTTGAAATAAAAGCAGTAAAATGCTAAAATGTTCCAAGTGTAAAAAATGTCTACTTTCACTGCAAAATTGCAAGTTATCGATAAATGCAGTTGTAACGGAGGCAGAACTTCCTCATTGATCAGATGGTTCTACATTAAAATCATCATTTGCTCAGTTTGACTTCTTTGTTTTTTTAAAGGATTTTTTAGAAACGAGCCACTTTAACGTCATTTTTAAATTTAAGACTGAGTTGTTCATTCATTAAAACAACTTCACGATCAAGTAAATTATGATTGTTATTTATAATCCAAGACTCCAGAAGCCCCAAACTGGTCTGATGAGACGTTACTAACACCCTGATATCTGATACACCATCAGGAGGAGGAGAGGATGGATGATGGATTTACTTTGTGGGTGAACTGTTGCTTTGACTTGTTTTCCTCAACAGGGTCACGAAGTCGTTGAGTAAAAGAGTAATTAATCATCTTGGACTGATCATGTTACAGGACTGAAAGAAGAGACTGGGACTGTGTGTCGTCGTTTCGCTCGGAGGACGAGATGATGATGAGCCGGAGCGTCAGATAAAGGCAGAGCAGTAAAAAGTAGGAGTTCCCTCTGAAGAGCCGTCTGTTAAAGTAAATGTACTTCATCACTCTGCGTCTCAAACATTTTCCTATGGAGATATGAGGTCAGGCAGGATGATGAGGACTTCTTCTTTTATCGCTTCTGGACCCATCAAACATTCCTCCTCCACATTTTTAAGAGCTGTCTGACTTTTACAACCTGAAGTCGTGAGCCTGGACTCCAGCAGCAGGTTTCTGTGGCCGCGAGTGGAAAGAAAAGGGAACGGAGGCAGGCGAGGGAGGTCACGTTATTAAAGCCGACTCCACTACTGCTTATTATCTTCTGTCAGACTCGGCCTGTGTTTTTCAAGAGGTGTGGACATGGGAGTATTTACGAGCTCTGTTTTTAATAGACTGTTCCTTTTAGACTCAAACAAATGCCTCTCATTATATCCCGACTGGATCCGCCATAACTACAGTAATGGCTGGTGGCAATTCTATGATCCACGACTGCAGACCGTTAACATGTTGGTGTGGGAGTGTTAATCTCTCGCACTCTCAGCCACGTTCCCTAAAGTCTGAGCGGGACTCCGGCGGCTCGATGGAGCCTCTCTCAGACGTCAGGCCGGCGGGGTAACCTCCTCACCTGGCCTTCACATCCAGACGTCCCGTCGCAGAAGCTGGAGGGGGAGTAAGTAAATAAAAAGTGAGCTCACAACTGGGCAAACCGCAGGACACCTCCGAGCTCCAAGGCCCGGCCGCCGGCGAGAGGAGGGCGCCGCGGGCCGGCTGCCATGTTTGGAGTAAGTGAGAGAAAAATGGAAGTCTTTCTGAAGGGACAAGGTTAGAAGAATGGTTTGGGTTTATTTTCCATAATCATGATGTTGGAATGTGTAAAGGTCTCTTTTTGAGAGATCGGCCCCGATTGGCCAAAATGTGATGAAAGGACTGGCAGCGACATCGTCTGTGAGCCTGGAGGAGGAGAAGGAGGAGGAGGAGGAGGAGGAGGAGTAAGAAGAGAAGGAGGAGGAGGAGGAGGAGGAGGAGGAGGAGGAGGAGGAGGAGGAGGAGGAGGAGGAGGAGGAGGAGGACGAGGACGAGGAGGAGGAGGAGGAGGAGGAGGACGAGGACGAGGAGGAGGAGGAGGAGGAGGAGGAGGACGAGGACGAGGAGGAGGAGGAGGAGGAGGACGAGGAGGAGGAGGAGGAGGAGGAGGACGAGGACGAGGAGGAGGAGGAGGAGGAGGACGAGGAGGAGGAGGACGAGGAGGAGGACGAGGACGAGGAGGAGGAGGACGAGGACGAGGAGGAGGAGGAGGAGGAGGAGGACGAGGAGGAGGACGAGGACGAGGAGGAGGAGGAGGACGAGGAGGAGGAGGAGGAGGACGAGGAGGAGGAGGAGAGGTGAGCGTCACGCTCCTCATCACAAGAACCAACCCTGGCTCATTTAAACTGGAACTTAACTAAAGTTAACACTGTTTAACTGAAAACAGTGTTTAGTTGTGTTGTTTATTGATTCTGGTCCATATTCAGAGCTCCAGACTGTTGTCATGGTGACAAAACTACGTTTTCTTCTGCTAGGAAAGTTGAGACACAACCAGGAAGTGAGCGGGACAGTCGTGGCATCTCCAGCTGATCGCTCAGCTGATCGAACCGTTTCACAGTCAGACAGGAAGCAGCTCCTTCACTGATCAACTCTCCATCACCTCCTGGTTCAGAATCTGCGTCCAGTCAGCGTCTCATTGATGATCCGACGGCCTGTTTCAGTGTCGAGCGTCGCTCCTTCTGCAGACACTATTTACGACTCCTGGAACCTGCAGCTAAGAAAACACAACTTTCTTAAGCTCACAAATCCAGGTGAATCACTCCCACTTTATTCAGCCATTACATCACACGTTCTCAACACAAACTCACAAATGGGCCTGAACAGAGTGCAGACAAATTAGCTAAAATATGAGGTGTGCTGCAGGGAGACAGCCATGATACCCTGCTTCATTAGAGCCTGAAATCTGACCAATTCTGAGCCGATATATTGAAGCACGAGAAGGAAAACTCTCAAAAGGTCAGAGCAATTATTGCACAAATGAATGAGAGCAGTGTAGGTATGGCACGGAGTTCAAACATGGCCCCGGAGTCGGCTGCAGGGGTGGCCAGGCTGCTTGGCACAGCCGGCGATGACGTGACACGTCAAATAAATGTCCACACAGACCTCGGTCCACACGAGAAAAATGGACTCCACTTGCACTTAAAGAAGTCGGCTCTCTGCTCGCTGTCTCGCTGCTTTTTTGGCTTTTCAGAGTGTAAAAGTGTCAGAAGCTGTGAGCAGCCAGAGGCCGGAGAGATTCATCTGATCCTGACAACACGAGGGGCGAAGCAGAACCAGGACAAAGTCTCAGGATCAGATCAGATACTTCCTCTGATTCACTGTGTCACAGCAACTACAGAAACCAATCACAACTTTATGGATTTATTCACCAAAGACAAATCTGTTGAAACTGTTTGAAGTACACAGTGACACCAAACTCATCACAGATTAGATTCATATTTCTCTGGTTGCCTCACGAGCAGCCTGAAGATCTGCTGTCTCAGCAACTTTCTACAAAACATGAAGAGGACGACCGAGATCGAGTATCACAATGTGAGAGTCACAGCGATGACGACAAACCAGGTGGAGCTCAATAGAAAACATCCATGTTTCTACTCAAAGACAGAAAGAAGTTCATGTAGAACATTTGCTGAATGAACAAGAAGGTCCAAATAATGCAGAATGAGTCAGAGACAGAGTTTCACAGAGTTTATAAAGTGTCTCCAACTCAACAACTCACTAAACTGACACATTTGTTAAGGGAGTCTGGTGCTGCTGTGGTTGATAGTTCAAACCCATTTGTCTGTGGGTGTAATGACCCGTCGGGCCTGTAGGTGCTGCTGTCAGAACTTTGAGGCCTCTATAATTCAAAACCCATCCAGTCCAATAATACTTACCAAACATAACAAATGACTTATTTGTGCAGAGTTCATTAAGTGACTACAACAAGTTCCTGTGTAACAATGACTGACTCTATAATTCACTCCGCGCTGTGTTTTCATTTCTTCGCGGCGCTGCTGACAGCTGCGGTCAGCTCGCCTCGGTTCATTCCTCCAATCAGGCCTCACGCTCCGGCTGATCGCTAATGTCATTTAACCATCACCAGAGCTCGCAGGCCGCCCACACCCTCCTCACTTGTTACCAAAGTAATTGTATAAAAAGTCAGTTAATCAGAGCGAGTGGAGACCGGAGCTGAATCACCTCATCTGGGCAGCCGGCGGCCAACCGGGGACGCGAGCCTCGGAGGGGTCCACCCTTCAGGGAGATGTTTCGCTCCACATCCAGGAACAACTGGTCACTTTTTCCCCCGAACTTAAAGCTAACATAATTATTGAAAGGTTGAGAGGCCGACACATGCCAGGCTCTACCTAGCGAGCGGCCGGCCGGCTGTACAGTGGAAAAGCTACAGTGAAAATCAACACACTTAATGACACCTTGATTCAGGGTCGGACACTGCCTGCCCTCTTGAAAAGTTGAGGATGTGATCCCCCTCCCCGCCTCCCCCCGTCGGACCCAGACTATAAACAACAACCTGCCAAGGTCTACCTGCTGCTGCCTGTGAAAATCAACAGGCTTAATGACACCTTTATTAGTCATCTGCTCAGACGCCCCTGGTGGCAAGGCTCTCCCCATTCAGCTCTGGAAACTTTGGATCACTGTGGCCGCTGACTAACGCTCTGTTTACATACCAGAGAGGGCCAACACTGGGGGTGAGGGCTGCTGAGGCTGCTGCTGCTCGCACCAACCGCACTGCAGCGCTTCCACGGCTTTATTTAGCTGCTCACATCAGGATCAAGTTGTGATAAGACCATGCAGAGGCGTGTGACACCGCTGATCACATGAGCTCATCAACACCAGCCTTCACATCACAGACGAGCTCATCGCAGTGGATCTGAAGGTTTGTACGAAATGAGGACAAGTCGACAGGTAGCTCCAAAACTGCAGGAGGCAGCGTGCCCGCTAACTGCTGCTCACTGTGCTTCAACTGCCGTTAGCAAGTAGCTCTGTTAGCTGTGGAGCTAAGTTGCCACTGACGGGAGGCTCCATCAATGAGACGAGTCCAAGTCAAATTATTAACAAGACGAGTCAGAGTCCAAACTTCGGTAGACGTGAGTCAGAACTCTGATTTTCTGGATGAGCTGTTCCTTTAAGAGTTGTGCTGCCCTTCCCTCTGTCTTGCAGGCTGAGAGGGTCTCCAGTCGGGTCGTGCAGGACTGAAAGCGGGCCCGAGTCTCCGTCTGGACAGCTGACCTCCACCCTGCAGCACCATGTCACACGTCTTCATGCTGATCTCCACACCCCATTGTTCACTTGTGTCGACTTCAGTTTTGATGAGTTATGTTTGTTTTGGGTGAATCTCGGCGCCAGTTCATGACATCACCCATCAGCAGCGAGCTCGCGGAGATCAGACGGAGCTCCAACTGTGCTGAATCTTATTGCATGTGGCATTTTTGGGGGCATTTCGATGTTTTGGGTGGAGTTCAAGTTTCAAAAAACATGATTTTCATGTGCAGTCATGTCGTGTTATGAAATAATGTAAAATGTTTGGCTCGGATTAACATAATTAGGAGCAGGGGAGTTGTGGAAATGCAGCATGCTAAGTTGCCATAATACGCTGACAAACAGACGAGTCAGAGTGGTATCCATGCAGGCCTCGGATCCGTCCAGCACCACCTCTCTGCAGCAGCTCCTCCACTCCAAAGAGCAATCAGCACCGAGGGCAGCCGGCCAAGCCCAGTTACACGTTTACAAGCAATTAAAAAGCGATTTATCATCCTCTTCTTAAAGGTGCCTAACCACAGTCACACAGTCGCCTGGTCTGCGGTGGAGTTTCTAAATGTGCTGCAGAGCGGCCCAGATTTTAATGAAGAGGGAGTAAAGTCAGCAGCGCTGAGAGCTGACAGACAAACACAGGACCTCAGAATCTGATGAGTCAGGTGGACCGTTCGGATCTCATACGCTTTATATAAACTGATCCTGATTCTGGATCACGAGTTTCATTTCAGGATGTAACAGAGACACCTGTAGCATCCCGATCACTCAGACCACAAGAAGACCAGACCATGAAGACGAAGACAAAGAAGAAGAAGGAGAAGATCCAGCCATTGAACCAGTAACACAACATCACCAGACTCCATTAACAAATGTAGTTATTTTAAGAGTTGTTGAGTTAAAACAAACTTTATAACATTATGAAACTGTGTCTCTGACAGATTGTAACTCATTGTGTCCTTGTTGTAAATTCAGCATTAAATCAGAACCTGAAGTTGTTTATCTCCTTGTAAAAAGTGGAGAAAAATATTACATTTTCAATCTTAATTAGCACAGTGACTGAGTTTTCATACACCTTGGTATCTTGGTTAGGATCATGATGCATTTCCTGTGGCCTCCATTAAAATAAAAGCCTGCTACTGGTTTGTTAATAACGTTCATTGTTGTTATTGTTGTTGTTGCCCCTCGCCTTAGAAATATTTTACTCTCTACCAACCAAACTCTGACCATTTTGTAAGGAAGTTAAGAAAAAACATACAAATATCAATAATACTAAAATTAATATTTTTAATGTTCTTAGTTTGTTGTTTGAATGTTAGCGAGTTAGCATGCTAAATGTCTCTGAACCTGATCAGGTGGAGATGAGTTTTGTTCCTCAGGTGTTGAAGGGGTGAGAGAGTTCAGGGAGATGAAACACCTCCTCCTCCTCCTCCTCCTCCTCCTCCTCCTCGTCTTCCTCACAGTAGCCATCAGCAGCCTGCAGCGGTTTGTTAAACCAGAGCTCATTTAGTGTTTTACACACTTCTTTAAATGACTTTGAGCTGGGCCTGTTTCCTGAGAGCGACCAAACCCGCCCATGGAGGCGACAGCTTCGCCCTGCGCCTGTAACCACAACACCACAACAGCAACATGACTCACACACAGCCTGCTAATATGGATTCCTCTCTATATTAAGAGTCATAAATGTGATTGAAAACAACACTTGACATGTTGTACTTTGTGATTATGGTGTAGACAGGATCTGAAACTACCAATAAAGTTTGTCTTGGTGAAGAAATTGTCACCAAATTGAGATGATAACTGGAAAATGGAGTTTCAGGTAGCATCTTTTCAAAGACCACCTCTGGTCTTACAGACTACAGGTCAGTCAGCTTTTGTGTTATCAATACACCAACTTGTCCAACTTCAAGTGTTAAAAAGTTCCTAAACAAATAGATGTAGTAGAACTGAGTTGGAAAACAAATGTTAATCACATGTAGAGTAAACAGCAGAGGACCGAACATTGAGCCTTGTGGAACTCCGTTGTTTCTTTTTTCTCCTGTTGGCACCAAACCCGCTGCAGATCTACATGTTTGTAGGATAAATTCTCTCCCTTCAAACTCCTGATTTACCAACGCTTTGTCCAGAAAAGCTCACAAACAGTCCAGACCTGCGAGCTGAGCGCCACAGACTGGATCAGTTAGTCAGTGGGCCGGGTGGTAGCAGACATGAGCTTCTATGCCCGCCCTGGAGCCTACAGCAGCCAATGAGTGATTACGTAGATAAGTGACCCCTCTTCCTCCACTCTGATGAGCCAATCACACGCCAGCTTTCAGATGACCGATGCAAAATGCAGCCAATGAGCTGTCAGATCCAATAATATATAGTTTATATCAGTTTTTCAAGCCCTAAACTTGGACATGATGCAAGTTTATGTATTTTTCTGCATTTTGCTCTTTGAATAGTCTGTTTTTCCAGCTCAGCTCTTGTTTCTGATGTTTTATTTGCACAAAGTTAGTGTGAATAAT
The DNA here is from genome assembly GCF_900880675.1 of Sparus aurata. Classification (NCBI taxonomy): domain Eukaryota; kingdom Metazoa; phylum Chordata; class Actinopteri; order Spariformes; family Sparidae; genus Sparus; species Sparus aurata. The sequence goes on along the minus strand of NC_044200.1, from coordinate 24,964,161 downwards.
GAAATAAAAAAAACTACTATGAGTTTCTGCTCCTGACTCTCAGGCAGGGCGACTTTGAGGACATAACATGACTTTTTTAATCAGGCGCCTGAATATTTCCTTATAAAAACATGTCATTTTCTGTGATATTGTTATTATATTTGAACTTGGACCATGCAAGACGACATGATGTGGAGCCATTGTGTTCTCCAGCTAACAGAGATGGTTACAGCTCATCTGCAGGATCATTTCTGCAAGAAAGTGTGTTCAGATTAATGACAGAAAACGCCTTAAGAGCTGCGAGCTGCGAGTCTTGAACTTGTTCAGCTTGAGCGTTGTGGTACCGTGCAGGTGTGGTGGGTCGGAGAGGCCCTCCACGGCGCTGTTTGTCTGAGCGGGGCCGTGAGGGGGAAATGCCCCATTTGTAAAGTGACCATCAGTCATAGTGACGGCTGAGAGAGGCCAGTCAGGCCGCCGTGAGGAGAGCGAGACACAACCATCTCTGTCTGAAGCAGTGATGGATAAACAAGTCGGGGCTTCGGCCAGCGCTGCCCGCTCACCACTTCAGACCTCACACACTAACCAAGAAAACACACACACAACCGGGCCGACATGCAGCTGTGAGACTCAGAACCACCACCTGCATATGCATGAGGACATTAACTGCTGATACGTCTTCCTCTGATTACAGGTAAAACACTCACTGATGGTGTGTTGGTGGTGTGTTGGTGGTGTGTTGGTGGTGTGTTGGTGGTGTGTTGTGGGTGTGCTGTTGTGGTGTGTTGGTGGTGTGTTGGCTGTGCTGTTGTGGTGTGTTGGTGGTGTGTTGGTGGTGTGTCTGTGGTGTATTGGTGGTGGTGTTGGCTGTGCTGTTGTGGTGTGTTGGTGTGTGTGGTGGTGTGTTGGTGGTGTGTTGGTGGTGTTGGCTGTGCTGTTGTGGTGTGTTGGTGGTGTGTTGGTGGTGTGTTGGTGGTGTGTTGGTGGTGTTGGCTGTGCTGTTGTGGTGTGTTGGTGGTGTGTTGGTGGTGTGTTGGCTGTGCTGTTGTGGTGTGTTGGTGGTGTGTTGGCTGTGCTGTTGTGGTGTGTTGGTGGTGTTGGCTGTGCTGTTGTGGTGTGTTGGTGGTGTGTTGGCTGTGCTGTTGTGGTGTGTTGGTGGTGTTGGCTGTGCTGTTGTGGTGTGTTGGTGGTGTGTTGGTGGTGTTGGCTGTGCTGTTGTGGTGTGTTGGTGGTGTGTTGGCTGTGCTGTTGTGGTGTTGTTTGGTGGTGTGGGCTGTGCTGTTGTGGTGTGTTGGTGGTGGTTGGTGGTGTTGGTGTGGTTGTGGTGGTTGTGTTGGTGGGTGGCTGTGCTGTTGTGGTGTGTTGGTGGTGGTGGCTGTGATGTTGTGGGTGTGTGGTGTTGGCTGTGTGTTGGTGGTTGGTGTGGTGTGTGGTGGGTGCTGTGCTGTTGTGGTGTGTTGGTGGTTGTGTTGGCTGTGCTGTTGTGGTGTGTTGGTGGTGTGTTGGTGTGCTGTTGTGGTGTGTTGGTGGTGTTGGCTGTGCTGTTGTGGTGTGTTGGTGGTGTTGGCTGTGCTGTTGTGGTGTGTTGGTGGTGTTGGCTGTGCTGTTGTGGTGTGTTGGTGGTGTGTTGGTGTGTTGGTGTGTGTGGGTGTGTTGGGGTGTTGGCTGTGCTGTTGTGGTGTTGTGGTGTGTGGTGGTGTTGGCTGTGCTGTTGTGGTGTGTTGGTGGTGTTGGCTGTGCTGTTGTGGTGGTGGTGGTGTTGGCTGTGCTGTTGTGGTGTGTTGGTGGTGTGTTGGTGGTGTGGCTGTGTGTTGTGGTGTGTGGTGGTGTGTTGGCTGTGCTGTGTGGTTTGTGTTGGTGGTGTTGGCTGGTGTTGTGGGTGTTGGTGGTGTGTTGGTGGTGTGGGTGTGTGGTGGTGTTGGGGTTGTGTTGTGGTTGTGGTTGGGTGTGTTGGTGGTGTTGGCTGTGCTGTTGTGTGTGTTGGTGGTGTGTTGGCTGTGCTGTTGTGGTGTGTGGTGGTGTTGGTGTGTGTGTTGGGTGTGTTGGTGGTGTTGTGGTGTTGTGGTGTGTTGGTGTGTTGGTGGTGTGTTGTGGTGGTGGTGTTGTGGTGTTGGTGTTGTTGTGGTGTTGTGGTGGTGTTGGTGGTTGTGTGGGGTGTGTTGGTGGTGGTGTTGGCTGTGCTGTTGTGGTGTGTTGGTGGTGTTGGCTGTGCTGTTGTGGTGTGTTGGTGGTGTGTGGTGGTGTTGGCTGTGCTGTTGTGGTGTGTTGGTGGTGTTGGTGGTGTGTTGGTGGTGTGTTGGTGGTGGTGTTGGCTGTGCTGTTGTGGTGTGTTGGTGGTGTTGGTGGTGTGTTGGTGGTGTGTTGGTGTTGGTGTTGGCTGTGCTGTTGTGGTGTGTTGGTGGTGTTGGTGTGTTCCCTTATTAAGCCTCTGGACTCTTCCCTGAGCTGCTCACCTCGTCATTAACCTGTCAGCTCTGATGAGTGTGTGGCCGGAGACTGAGAGCGCCTTCAGAGCGCTCACAGCGACCGGCCGCCGCAGAGCAAACCGACGGTGGTCCGAGCTGTGAGACCCCAAACCACAGCGGCTTTCACCTCAGCTCACGCCCCCCTCCTCTCCTCCGCCTCTGACGGGAATCCACAGCACCTGCCACACTGAGCCGGGTCCATGTGCACGAGTAAATACAAGCAGACATGCAGGCAAACAAACCTGCACTCCACAAACATGTACACAGGAGGGAAGTAACTGAGTACTTTTACTGCTGACATCCAGTCCAGGTCACAGGTTCTGGTACTGCAAATGAGTATTTCTGTTTCAGGGAGGCTTTCTACTTTTCCTGCTGAGATTTCAGATGTAAAAAAAATCACTTATTACATCATCAACAAATCATCGACAATAAAAATAGTCAGGAACTTTAAATATACACTTCTATATGCAATATATCCAGTGTAAACAGTTAGCAGTTAGAGATTAAGCTAACATTAGCTAAGAGCTGGTAATAAGTTAGTTGAAGCGAGTGTGAATGTTACAGCTAATGTTAGCTCGGCGCTAGCAGGAATCCTCACTGAAGAACCAAATGCAGATTAGTCAGCTGTTTAAGGAAATTACTGATTAACTTTAAAACATTTATAAGGTGTTTTAGACAGTTTCAGCTGTAATCAACAGGCGGGGAGCTGAGAGCCACAGACAGGAAGTCAAAAAGTATTGAGAACCTGATCTTATTAAGAGTTTGTTTGGAGAGTGGAGGGACTAACGGCTCATAATGACCCATAATCCTCGGCGAGGCTGACGGTGTGGACTTCAGCCTTGAAGCTCAGTATGGTTTGAGTGGTTTGAAGGGTGGAGTCTGCTGCCTGCTGCGAGCAGAGGAAATAGGTTAACAGGATTCAATCACACGCTGCAGCCAATCCAATTATGTAGTTAGCTGAAGCTCAGGTGCACCTGGCAGCAGAGAGACGAGCTCCTCGTTGAACGTTTGGAAAAAACATGAAATGGAGAGAAAGTTTGATGTGAACCACAGTGAGACCCTGAGTGAAGGTGTTCCTTCAATAAACAGCTAAAGTCAGGAAACGCTCCTGGTTTCACTGTGACTGAGCTGATAAAACAAACAGGTGTTTCTCTGAACAGGTGAAGGTTTCTCACTGGGAGAGGTTCAGATTCACTTCTCCTCCACTTCAGTTCGGACTGAAATATCTCAACAACTATCAGATGGATCGTCGTCAGTTCAGACGTTCATGTTCTCAGATGTTTTTAATCAACTCTGGTGCCTCAAAGTGATCGTTAAGGCTTTCCTCAGACTCTGAAGTGAGCTAAATGCTAACATTAGCCTGCTAACATGCTCACAATTTGAGGTTTTACATGAACAATGTTTATGCAAATGTTCACCATGTTAGCTCATGACTGATCACCTACACGCTGCTGAGCTTTTTAGCATGTTTAAGCTTCTATAGCTATAACGTTAGCAAAATAGCTAGTGTTAGTGTGAATGCTCTCTGATGGCCACAGCCTGGGCTAATTGCTAAGTATTATTATACAGCTCATGGCTAATTAATACAAAATATAATGATCAATTAATATGAAATGAATTACTTTATATTTCATACAATAAGCTCCATGTATAGAGCAGAATGATATACTTTTACTTTTTGTACTTTATGTATATTCTGATGCTAACAGTTCTTTTTCCTCAGTGAATGTTCAGAGTTCACAGTGTTTGTTCCTGCAGACGTGAAGCTAACCTACATTTTAACCCTCCGTGTGTGATCAACAGGTCGGAGTCGACTCTGTTGTTCCGGCGTCCTTTGTTCTCTGGTTCATGACTCCTGACAGAATCTGCTGTGACCACTGGAATGATTTGGGAAATCTTTATCTAAACCTCACAAAGGAGTGACGGAAGCATGTGACACAGTTTCACCACCCGCAGTGGAAACCTGCAGGTTGATCTCAGGGCAAAATGTTTCCCAATGTCAGGAATGTAAAGTGTGTCGCTGCAGGACGTCAGCCAGCCGTTTCCACGTCTGTCACCTCCAAACAGACACATTTACATCCTGCGACATCACGTCTGGTCAACGTGCTGCTCAGGTGAGCCGACAGGTCACAGTGTCACCTGAGTTTACAGGCAGGAGTTTACTGTCTGTACGGAACTACGAGGCTCAGGGATCGTTTCAGAGCCTCTCCAGTATCTGATGTTCTTAACATATAGATTCTAAATGTGACGACTTTAAATATTCAACTGACCTGATAACTGGATAAAATATAGGACGTCAGAGAAGTGATGGGACAGTATCGCTCTTATTATTGTTGTTAATCTTTATTAAACATCTGTAAAATCAAACAGCTCGTCTGCAGAGGAGAGAGACGAGATCCTCATCTGAAGAGACTTTCAGTAACTAGTGACTAAAGTTATAAGTTACAAATAAAAGTACAATATGTCCACTTCAGACTGTAGTGGAGTGCCTCAGAGTTCTGTAACCTGAATAATAATCCTGATTGTGAGCAGCTGATGAGGAGTCGGTGGAGACGTCCTCGCAGACAGGAAGCAGGCCGACTGGCTGCAGATCAACAGTAACATCATTCACTGACGATGTGAAGTGTCGAAAGCAGGAAAACGTGCGGTTTGTGGCTCTCCTTTAAAGATAAGCAATTTAAACATTAGACAGAGCGGCTGCAGTGTGTATTAGTCTCATTTTCAGGAATGTTCAGTGTGTGTGTGTGTGTGTGTGTGTCGTTAGCGCTCGCTGCCAGGAGCGAGGGGCAGCCTTGAGACGTTTCCAGAGCTCTGGTATGCATTATTGCGGAGGACGGGATCAAGGCGGTTTTAATACGACGTGACGTTTGACCAAGTTGTTCGCTGCAGAAAGAAAAGAGCTCAGAACAGCGAGGAAATGTTTCTGCTCTCCGCTTCATTCAGAGGAACGAGGTCACAGCAGAGAGACGACTCTCATTTCATGACGTGCAAATATTTAAACTTTTGAACGTTTGTTTTTTAGTGTTCTGCTTTATTAATAATCACCTCTGAGCTGAGACGAGGTGGTTTGTGATGAGGTGATCCTGCTCAGACCATCGGGACCGTTCTGGCCTCCCTGCAGTCAACCTGCTAACAATCTTTTTAAATGTCCTCCCCTCACTGTGTCAGAGCTTTAAGTTCCCCCTTTTCTCTTCAGTTGTTTTGGACCCACACCCATCAGAGCGTCGTCAGAGCCAAGCCCAACACGCCCGCCATCCAGCAGACAAGAGTTCAGACCACAGCAGAGCGCAAACAACATGAAGGGAGCTGCAGAGAGACGAAGTGAGAAGTGGTCGATCTGGACTCTGACACAGCCTCGCAGTCATCGAGGAAAGCTTTCAGATTTTACTGAACTGCCAGGGATGGAAACCTGACAGCATTAAACAGGGTTTGTCCCTCAGGGGCTCCTGTAGCTGTGTACACTGTCTGCTGAGATCATCCAGCTCTCAGGCTGACTGGATCTGACCTGATGCTTCCAACAGGATCCCCTCTGCTCTGCTTGCATCACATCTAATGTCTGAAAACTCAGTCCAACGGGCCAGAACACTGAAAACACGTGCACCTTAAAAAACACTTACAGTCGACACAACAAGAGTCCTCCAGGCCTGCAGGGGGAGCTCTCACTGGATCAGCTGTTCACATCTGGTATCGACATCTGTCCTGAGTGATCCGAGTCCCACGAGTCGACACCTGTGCTGTGTCTCCACATTTGAAGGCCAATTATGTCACAACTCCACGTGAAGGCTGTTCCTGTCTGAAGGCTCCTACAGATGCTCCTTCTTCTCCCTGTTTCTGGAGGATGCACCGCTACGATCCTTCATGGCCTCACATATCCCAAGATTCTTTGCGCACCCGAAAAAGAAGAAAGTAAGAGAGAGAGAAAATGGCGGCATCACGTGGCGTAGATCGTCACTATCGCGGGCCTGGGCAGCAGAAATGGTGACGTAAGGATAAAACATCTGGTTATGCAACCAGGAAATGCTCCAAAGGCTAGACCGTCACATTTAACAACGGCTGACGAGGTTAACAAGGTCTCTCTGAAGGACTCGCCTTCAAAGACCACAAAGGCCGAGTCCTTCAGAGCAGTGCTCCCCAACCTGCTGCTCTACGGACCGGGACCATGTACGACCGCGTGTAATTCCGCGGTAATAAAATTACAGCAGTTGTCCACTCACCGTCCCCGCAGCTGCAGTTCAGCCACTTTATCAGCCACCTTAATACAGTCGTCCATCTCCCTCTTCTCCCGTGTCATCATTGGGCTTTTTCCTTTTTTCTTTCTAGCTCTCCGAAGAGGTTTGGTTTCCACTAATCTCAGCTAGCTTGATTTGTAGGGTCCGTGACTGAAACAGGTACGTGTCAAGAGGAACAGACGGATGTTGTTAAAACAGGGTTCCTGCAGGTTTGAACAAGTCAAATTTTAGACTTTTTAAGACCTTTTTAAGACCTTTTTGAACTAAATTTAAGACCTACACGAAGTACGAAAAGTTAGGAAAAATGCGGCCCCAGAATTGCTTTAAACAAATAACCACATTTGTTGCCATTCACAGAGCAGCTCAAACAATGAAGACTGGAGTGAATGAGTGTGTCAGGGTTATTATAGTTTCAACATTTTCATTAGTTTTTATTTTAATTTAGTTTTTCAGTTTGTTTTTTCATTTTAGTTTAGTTTCAATTAGTTTAACAAGTGATCCAAGTAGTTTAAATATAGTTTTTTTCAAGGAATTTAATTTGAGTTAACTATAATAACGTGTGTACGCACACACACACACACACACACACACACACACTGACACACACACACTTTCAACGTCGGAGCTGGGCCAAAGACGGTTTGAATGTGGCTTGACCGTTAGGTGGCAGAGGCGGTGCAGAGTTCGGGTCGAGCAGAACTGGATGAAATCGGACCGGGAACTGGTGACAAAGGCGTACAGAAGTGTGTGATTACGTGACTTCGCTGGAGACTTTTAGAAGCTAACTGGTGTTTTTTCGAGTGTGCCCAATTCGAGGGTCCTCTGACAGATTCCGCTGTCGAAGTCGTTCCGGAACTGGTGAAGTGTGCGGCGATAAATTCCGACCGCGCTGTCGGCAAAATACCACTCACGTTCCTGGATACATGAGACAGAAGAACACACGGAGATGACTGAGAATCTCACCAACACATTTCCTCCAAACAAAAAAAAAAAAAGGCGATGAGGGAAGCGGTTAATGAACGTACATATTTAAGACCCGACTAAATGTAATTTAAGATCTATATGCAAAATATGAACGTATTTAAGACTTTTTAAGGCCTAAAATTGAGATTGTCAAATTTAAGACTTTTTAAGACTCCGCGGCAACCCTGTAAAAGAGAATCTGTTTTTCAAAATAAAACAGCTTTCCGAGTATGATCGTCAATATAACAGAAATAAAATAACGTATTTATTCTTTCTCTGCGGCCCGGTACCAAACGACCCACAGACCGGTACCGGTCCGCGGCCCGTAGGTCGGGGAGCACTGCTTCAGAGGATGCAGACCCTGAACTGAGACACAGTATGTGAGACAAACAGACTCCATGTTTCTACTCAAAGACAGAAAGAAGTTCATGTAGAACATTTGCTGAATGAACAAGAAGGTCCAAATAATGCAGAATGAGTCAGAGACAGAGTTTCACAGAGTTTCACAGAGTTTATAAAGTGTCTCCAACTCAACAACTAACATCTGCTGCTAACAGGAGCAACGTGTGGCTGACATCACACCTGGAGATGAACCTGATTTACTGTATTTTTCGTTGGTTCATCTTGTTCAACACTGCAGCTCAAACAGCACACTTCTTCATCTGTTATAAACTCTGCAGCCAAAACTCAGTTCAACCAACTAAAGTCCAACTGTCAGAAAATAAACAGCTGATTACATTTTACTGTGTGGTTTCTGGAGCTGCTGCTGCTGCCGGAGCTCAGATCAGCTGATAGACGAGGAAGCTGGAGGTTAACGAGTCCAACCGACGACGACACACCGGAGAGACTGAAGGTTTCATTTCCTCCGCAGGAAACTCTTTACTGTCTTTATCAGCGGCGGCAGGCGGCGCTGCTTTATGATTGGACATTAAAGGCTTTCAGCGCTGTAAAATATTTACGACTTCCACTGAAAATTTATTTGAGAAACAACAAATCACAACATTAAAGTTTAGAGAGAAAGATGTGGAGAATCTACAGCAGAGGAGAAGAGACGCCGCGGCTACTGAAGAACTGGAGAAATATATCATGTTTATTTATTCTAACCCGGTGGATTTGTTCTGAAACATCCATACTTTAAGACTGAAAATCTTTAAATACTCAAATGTAACACCAACAACATGTTGATCCAGCCACCTGAATACACCTCATTGTTCCATCATGAATGTGCTCCTTCTGAAGGGTTAAAGAAGACGTGTAGCTCTGAACCAGTTTGTTACCGCGGCGACTTCATGGTGAAGCTGCTGCAGGACGATGATCAACGAGCTGCATCATGGAACCAACATGTCAAACATGACGTCATGTCACTGAGGCGTCTTCAGGCGGGTGGAGACACTGTGCTGTCTCCACACTGTGACCCCCACACACACACACACACATCAAACACACCACCCAGGATCATCACACACAGCCGAACACCCAGAGTGACAGTGTGTCTGGAGACGAGCTGAGATGTAAACAGTGCGAACACAAACATCAAGACGGAGTGATGTCACTGCTGATACTGATCACACACTCCTCCCTGTGTTCAAAGCACACACACACACACACACACACACACACACACACACACACACACACACACACACACACACACACACACACACACACACACACACACACACACACACACACACACGAGGTGTCCTCTTTCTAAACAGACAAACTGGGTTCCACCCAGATCTGTCCACTGCATTTCATGTCACAGAGACACATGAAGGCGGTCACACATCACGACGTCCTCGGATGGTTTCTCAGTTCGTGTCACTTCTTCAGAGCGTTCGTCTGTTGAACTTGGTTCTTTATTTAAAGGATTTTCTGAGCTCAAAAGTAATTAAAACTGTTTAGAATAACATCTCACTGTATCTCACAATAAGCAGTTAAAATCCGCCTGACAGACATTTTTTGGTTTAACTCGGTTGCTTACAAAACTGACTTGCGGTGTAACTCTACGCTCCACTCCAGGTCCTCGGCTCTCCCCTGTTTACATGTCCACACGTGTTTTTATTAGCTGTTATTAATCTTAAGAACACAGAAGACACGTTGTCTTTAGAGTGTTTAGAGTGGTGGTACAGAGCAGTTACAAAAGGGAATAAATAGTTTGAATCCGTGTCTTGGTCGCTTCACAGACTCACAGGTGGTGGTGTTCCTCAAGGCTCCACTGTAGGTCCTCTTCTTTTCTCTTTTTACTATCTATTATTTATCTATTAATTTATCAGACAGTTAAACTGATGCTTTGTCTTCCCCAGCTTGTCAATAACTGATGATTTGAGATTGTGGGTCTAAAGTTGAGGAGCTCTCCTGGAAGTTACAGACAGGCCAAATAAAATAAAACTCACTGTAAGCTCGAGGAAACTTGAGTTTGAACATTGTCAGAAACATTCAGGATAATGTGAGTGAACGCTAAACACAACTTTTCAAATACCACCAACGATGAATTTGTGGCACAACTTCAGCCCCACGAGTGAATCCACTGATTGCAGGGATTCAGCTGAACTGAACCGAGCTCACTGCAGAACTTCAGCCTCTTCCAGGCTGCTGTGATGGAGGCTGAGGTCAGACTCGACAGGACAGCTGAGGACAGAGCAGCTCGCAGTCTGTTTCTGTGTCTGAGTCCTCTGGCTGAGAGTCTCTCAGACCTCCTGAGAAGCTGCTGAAGTTGCCTCCAGCTGGCAGATTTCCCAGCAGTCCCTCCTTCGCTGATGTCTGGGGGGTCCAGATGCTGCTGAGACTCTCGCAGGCAGTTTGACAAACTTATATGTGAGGAATTTAAACTGAAACTTCATTTTAAACTCGCAGGATTAGAGTCCTAATGGCTGAATCATTATGATAAACCTCACAGACGACTTTTAAAGGGCATCAAGTACAATTTGTCTTTTACAACCAGATCTACGACTAATTACCATCACGTGTGACTCTTCTGCTTTAACGAGCTTCTGCTGGTGTTAAAATATGCTGACGTGATATTTTACCTAAACCTTTCCTCTCTGCTCCGCCATTAACTGTTTTCATTTGTCGTCATTAAACAGTAGTTAAGACTGATTCAACCTTCAGTTACACAAAGATGTGTAGATATTTTTGAAGTGTCTTTCAGTTTCAAGGTGTTTGTTTCATAAATCAGTCGCTGATGATGCAGGAAAGTTTGAGAACCAACAACTGAAGCAGCTGAGACTTGATTTAAACATCAGAAGTCTCCATCAGCTCGTCTGCTGTGATCTCAGTCTGCAGGAGAGAACACATCACTAACTGATCTCAGACCAGATTCACAGCCTCCACATGCAGCTGAGCTGGTGCTAACACTTCAGACGGGTCACTCATCACGATATCACACCGATTCTTTGGACAATGATGTGATATTTACTGATATCACTGATGTCGATCTGATATGATAGATATGATTTTAAATTCAGGGACATTCAGTTCAGACTTTCATCGGCTGGGACACCAGAAGATGAAGCTCTGTCAGATAAACTCATCCCGTCTCCTCCACATTAAAGCATCTGCACATCCATCAGCTGCTCATTTAAAGGAGCAGTCTGTAGTTTTGGTGAAGAAAATATTAATAAGAAGAGAAACAAACTACATCATCGAACTCTCTTTGTGTTCAGGACTGAATAAACAAACTCAACCAGTTATACTGTGTTACTTTGTTTATATGTGGCGGACCCTGCCACCTTTCTAGCTTCCAAACAGTGCTGTGTGACCTTATGTTCCTCTGAGAACAGCTGGTTTGTTCACTGATGGAGAGAGTTTGTGTTTTTTACCTCATTAATATTGTAAACTTCACAGAGCGTCTTTAACACAATCACAGAAGAAGCTGACGTCACTTTCTCTTCTGCTTTTTGACATAAAACACACATAACTGCACCTGAGTGAGTGATTACATGCAGTAAAATGACACCTGACTCTCATCATCACGGAGAGAGGTGGATGGTTTTTGGGTGAACTGCTCCTTTAGACTCGTCTCTCCATCAGTGTTGATTCACAGTCTGAAGGCAGCGACTCATCTGATCGTCTGTACGTGGACTGAACGACTCCTGCGTTACTTTACACACACGTCTTTACATCTCAGGTGTTTCTGATCACTTCGCTCCAGCTGCTTGAACTACAGTTCAGCGTGTTTGAAGAGATTTTGAGGAACAAGATGAGTTTGTAGCGACGAGCCTCCGGTGAACACATGAAGCGTCTGACTGAGCGGTCTGACTGTGTTTGGCTGAAGGTTTGCAGTGAGACCACAGAGCTGCTGGCAGACGCTCTGGCAGTGTTGGTAAGCCCCGGCTTACTCTGAGGCCCGTGACGTGAGCCAGGACTGTATTCCTTTCTACTTTGGTATCATAACAAGTGAAGCTCTCCGGGTTTAGACCGACACCACAGACATTATCCACAACACAACGCCCACTGCTGCTTTTAATAGCTCGCCTGTCACATGTGCAGATTCACCCGTGGAGGCCCCGCACGCTGTGATCACCGTTACAGCGGCGACATCAGGGACATTCAGGAAGACAGGCGCAGTTAATGTGATCAAGACTGAGAATAATTCAACAAAATGAGAAACACAGCAGAAGAAAAATGTCCAATCGAGGCTGCAGGAGAACAAGGAGACGAGCTGACCGCTGTGATGTAAAGATCTGGGTCGACATGCAGAGTTCCCATGCTGCCCCGGGCTTTGTGATGACACGGCGGCCTCCACCAGCCTGCCCACGCCAATCAGCAGCCAGTCGGAGCCTCCGAGCCCACGGTCTGACACCGCTCCGCAGACGGCTCGCTGACATCACCGCTGCCTCAGAAACAGAAAAGGTGGATTTATTTAGCAGCGTGTGGAATCCCGCCTTCGTCAAGCGGCGTGCCGCCCCCGCCGGCGTTACGGCCGGCTGTGTTTACAGCGAGCGGAGGCCAAGCTGAGAGGCAGACTCACAGTTTCTGCTCTGTGTTTGTTGGCAGCCGCCGCGGCCATTTGTGGCGATGCCTGAGGTTTAGGGAGCAGTGGGGGCTGCTGGGAGCACAAACACTGAGAGTCGGGCCTGTGTGGGCCGGCTGGATGACACCAGGCTCCCCGGAGAGGAGACCGGGCCCCCGGGGGCCGAACGCCGGCTACCGTGAGGAGGGTCGAGAGCAGAGCTGAACCATGTGACCACAGCTGGACCAGAACCAACAGCTGCAACAGCTGAGCTTCAGGTCAAACAGCTGGAGGGGACAGACAAGAACCCAGGGGTGGAAAGTAACTAAGTACTCTACTCAAGTACTGTACTCAACTACAGTCTTCTGGGAGTTTTTAAATAAAGTTTTTCTATTTGATGCAGACTGGAGCCTGACTGATGCTCACAACACTTCATTTCACAGCTCCAGAAATGCCATAAGTAGGTGTAAATTACCAGGAACATGAAATATCTTCAAAATTACCCCAAAATTACCAAAATAATTACCTCAACATTTATTGAGAATTACTCCAAATTATTTGCAAACAATATTCTGCTATTTCACAACAAGCAGTTAATAATCAGCTGGTAGTTTCTTTCATATATTTCCAGGAAACTTCCAACTGGTTTCTGTCTGAGAGCTGCAGGTCAGTGAACTCACCTCAGCAACCAACAACACACCGATTACACACAGACACACAAACAAATGTAAATGTAAATGTTAACTCATTGTCTCAAAGTACAAGGAGTGATTTAACTGCTAAGCTGTGAAGACATTATAATAAGACATCAGTCAGCCACGGGTGTCTGAGGAGCCCGGTGAAGCTCACAGTGGGTCATACTGCTGTCGGCAGGTTGGCGGTACTGACCCAGCCGAACTCCTGGATCATCAAAAATGGACAACGAGGTCAAGCTGAAGCGAGTCTAGTTAGCTTGTTGGCATTAGCCAGCTGGGTAGCTTCCAGCTCGGTAGGCTTGTTGAATTATCATCGCTCACACATAAAGATTAGCTAATTTTACCTCACGTAACTTTGGTTAGTCTGACCCCAAGAGGGAGAATATTGTACTGTACCAACCAACCAATCAAAAGACCAACCAACCAACCAACCAACCAATCAAAAGACCAACCAACCAACCAGAACACCACATGTAGGTAAATCACTTCTTGGCCTTGTTGGTTGGTTCCCGACTGTGTTTCGTTGTTCCGTTACGCGTCGTTACTCTCATAATCTACTTTTACCTAAAGTCTTTTGGTGCCATTGTTGCTCAAACTGTGACGTAACGTAATGAACATGTACTTCCCTCTGTGACATATTTACTGTCCTGTTTTACAGCTCACACGCCGTCATGCCAAACAGACCAGAGGGCGTCGGGCAGATTTATATCCATCAACAGTTGCCCAGAAAAGTTCTTTTTTTTTAATGTTTTCAATTATTTCTGCATTAAAAAGTGAAAAGCGGCCAAACTGGCTGAGCCTGTAGTATCCACAACGATGGGATAATAAAACCCTGCAGGTCAATAAATAATAAACGCCTCTGTGCTGACAGTAAAATCATCATGAGAGTGTTTCATTTCTCAGTAATCTGCGAGTCCAACGTGTGAAAATCTGCTCATAAATCCTACAAATGTCGTCTTGTGTTTCTGATGGAGTTTTAAAATGACCTAAATTGGTCTTTTCACCAAACACAGCAGCTACAATCTCATTTTAAAAGGACATGATCGGATCAAACACCTCCCGGCTTCTGTTAGCAGCTGAACAGCAGCAAGACGACAGAGGATCAAGTAGAAGTACCTCAACCGGACCAACATCACTCAGAGTTCCCAGCATCTCTTCTTCTCATGGGAACGACTCGGCCTGGTTTGGTGCCGTGTGATGACTGTGTGGGCGACGGTCCTCGTGATCCCGTCTGACAGTTCATGGACGTGTCTGTGAGTCTTTATCAGAAGTTAAAGCTCCCCTGTGGGTTTGTCTGTTCACATCCAGTGTTTCTTACTAAAGTTCAGAACCAACGTTGGATTTCTATCCTCATTATTTTAAATTCTTCACCGGTGACATCCATGTTGAGACGTCTCACTTAATTTCTGCCATTTTTGCGGCACAAAAGTAAATCCTACGAGTGCTCTGATGTCCTCGCACATTAATTCAATAAACTAACTCTTCATCGAACCAGTAACCTCAACCAATCACCAGACTCCCTTAACAAATGTGTCAGTTTAGTGAGTTGTTGAGTTGGAGACACTTTATAAACTCTGTGAAACTCTGTCTCTGACTCATTCTGCATTATTTGGACCTTCTTGTTCATTCAGCAAATGTTCTACATGAACTTCTTTCTGTCTTTGAGTAGAAACATGGAGTCTGTTTGTCTCAGTGGTGGACGGGTTTGTTTCATACAGAGCAGAAAGTGACATCAGATCACAGCGGGTCAGTCAGGACTGATACCGGGTCTGAACAGCTTTACTTCCTCTAACAGGAACACATGAACAGTGTGAACAGGTACTGCAGTATGTTGTCGTTTCCATCTACATGTGATATCTCCGGAGACCTCCAGTCATTATGTAACACACCTGCGTGCTGAGCGTTCAGTCTAACAATACACAATAGTCTGCAGCGTATCGTGAGCTGCCACAGTCAATCACAAATGTAAGTACTCACCTCGGCTGCAGGAACAGCCTATTTATGACCTTTCATCGATCATTACGTATAAAATCATCTGAAGAGTTACTTGTGGGAGAGTAAATGAGTCGTAGCGGGGGGCTGTTTGTCTGGGCGCTCAACAACCATGAGCTCACTCTCACAATGTCGGCCTTGTCGCTGAGAGCTTTTTGTGGGCTTCATCGTAACGACACACTCAGACTCCGACTATTAGATTCTGATGGTTCTCGTTTACATTTAAACATTCGAGACTGCAGAGGAACGCATCTGTACTTATGTCTGAATTTGATTCATGTTTCTACTTCCTAACTGTAATGATGTTGTAACACCGGGAATATAAAGCACTGGCTTCTGTACCTTACTGTGAGTACATTGGACACATTCACATTCACACATTGTTGACCAGAATTCGTGGCGCCAAAGGTAAATGTGGTCTTTTCTGGGCCGAGACACAACAAACCATCCAACCAGCCATCCAACCAGCCATCCAACCAGCCATCCAACAAACCATCCAACAAGCCATCCAACCAGCCATCCAACAAACCATCCCATCAGCCATCCAACCAGCCATCCAACTAGCCATCCAACCAGCCATCCAACAAACCATCCAACCGGCCATCCAACAAACCATCCAACAGGCCATCCAACCAGACATCCAACGGGCCATCCAACCAGCCATCCAACCAGCCATCCAACAAACCATCCAACAAACCATCCAACCAGCCATCCAACCAGCCATCCAACTAGCCATCCAACCAGCCATCCAACAAACCATCCAACCAGCCATCCAACCAGCCATCCAACAGGCCATCCAACCAGACATCCAACGGGCCATCCAACCAGCCATCCAACCAGCCATCCAACCAGCCATCCAACAGGCCATCCAACCAGCCATCCAACAGGCCATCCAACAGGCCATCCAACCAGCCATCCAACCAGCCATCCAACCAGCCATCCAACCAGCCATCCAACAGGCCATCCAACCAGCCATCCAACAGGCCATCCAACAGGCCATCCAACCAGCCATCCAACCAGCCATCCAACCAAAACCCTGGCAGAGACCCATCCTCCATCCAAGTTTGGTAGAAATCTGTGCCGTAACCAACCAATCAACCAACCCAACAATGATTCTGATAATCAGAAAGAAGCTGAATATCAGATCTGATATCCAGTCATAAACATGTAAGAAATAATGTTAATTTACTTTTACTTGTACTTTCACTCAAGAAATTTGACTTTCAAATCCAAATACTGAATGACTGTTAGGTACTTTTTACAACCTCAAACAAAACAAAATGAGAACCATCTTGAGCGTGACGCTCGGGTGTGATCAGATGTGATTCATCCTCTGAGGAGTATTTTTAGAAATCTGTCCAGATTTAGTGACCAAGGACTTCAAACCTTTAAATGTTTGGAAACCCTGAAAATAAAATCCGACCTTCTGCAGCAGCTCCAATAATAGCGCCCTGTTTCTATCTCTGGATGTGTCTGACGTTAGATTTTCAGACTCCCCGCTGCCTGTGACACACTGGAGGAGATCCACCGAGAGGGAGGAATCCTGCGTCAGAGCGTCAGTCCTCAGCGAGCGGCGAGCTGAGTGTGTTTGGAGCTGTGAAGAGACAAAACCACGGCGGTGGCTGGGCTCAGATCAGTCTGACTGCGGTGTTCCTCCACCATGACTCTCAGTCTGCTGTGTTATTATAGCATTATCCAATCAGCCTCGTCTGGCCCCGAGGGACTTACCCCCAGTTTTACACAGCTTGTTCAGCTCCCCCCACATCACAGAGGTCAGCCTGCGAGACAAGCTAACGGGCTGTAATGTGGACGTTCAGAGGCTTAATGAGGTGGCAGCGCAGGTTTTTACGGGAACACGACTTTCCACCAATCACAAGCCAGCAAAGTCGATCCCACCACACTTAATGGGCCATTTATGAATCAGTAAACATGTGGTGAACATATTGATTTGTAGAGCACATTTGTCAAACTTCAGACTAAAACTGTTTTCTACAAATTGCCTTTCCTTGCCCAGACTAGGGCTAGAAAATTTTAATGTTTCTACCTCCCACAGCAGCTCCAGAAGTAACACATCGCAAAATGTTTTGGGGGAATGAAAACTCAGAAACATGAAAATGTGTTTCCTGGTGTCCGGAGCTACAGATAACAACACGTCACATGTTTACTCTGGGAGTTTTACATCTAGCAGAGTTTGGAGTTGTGGTGCTTAAAGAAGAGAAAGTCTCCAGCAGAGGTTTTATTAAGAACTAAAAAGGGACGATACAAAAAGTTAATGTGATGATAATTCTGTCCTGAATAATCCTGAGTAAAAACATTATCTCGATAATCATCAAATATGCTTAAAAGCTCTCAATATGGCGACCACATTTTTGTTTTTGTCATTAACTGTTTTACAAGAGTTTAAAAACATTGAAAGAGTGGTGTGCAGATCCAGACGTCCTGGAGGAATCAACACCCAGAGTCGCATCAAAGACTTCAGTACAAAGTCTTGATACTCGTGATGTCGTGGTGGATTCAAGTGCAACAAACCCAACAAACAACCAGGAAACTCCAGCCTGGAGTCCAACTGAACATCACAGTGACAGTGAGGTTCATAGTGAACGTGGACGGTGTCATTTTCTACAGACATTACACTGTGACATCACTGTGACATCACTGTGACATCAGGATTTGCTGCAGAATGAGAAGTTAAAGCTAAGCAGTGTCCTGGTGCCAGTTTAAGATTAGATAACATGAGATATATTTGTTTTGTTTCGTGCTGCACGAGGGTTCAGATTCATCCTCCTCCCTCGGTGAAGGATTGTTTTCTGCCCTTCACGAGAGAGAAGAACAAGGAATTCATGTGAATAAATCGCTCAGTGGATTTCCCACTAATTACTAATATGAGTGACTAATTTGTGAGAAATGTTTCCCCAGACGCCCTCCAGTCTCTGAAGCATCTCCGCTTTATTCTGCTGTTGTTTTTGTGCATTCAAATAAATCTTTAAATCCTGTTTCATTCCATTAATGAACCTGCGTTGGGATCACAACACATGGAAACTGAGAGGACACGCTCCACCGGCCTCCTCCACACACACTTAAATCAACATGTCTGCTGCACTCTGTTATTAGCTGCACTATTTTATAGAGCTATTTATAGTAGCGTGAGCTGTCTGATTTGCTTCGTGTGGCGGAAAGTCAACTTGGAAATTGAAGCTAACTGAAGGCAGTTCGAGTGAAGCCAGGCAGGCGTCTCCGCTGCAGCGACTTGTGTTTTATTGGCTGCTGCTCACAGCGGCAGATTCACCTCACATCCTGACATCATGAATATATATGTCTGAGTTTTGGTGTTCACCTTCCTACGTCCTCATTTTTCACTGGAAAAATCAGATTGTGCTGGCGCCGTCCTCTGCCTGGCGTGTCCTGCGCTGCAGTGGAAGAAATGCGGCTGGAATTACAGATTCGAAGGCGAGCTTAATCTCTGAGGACACCTTTGCACATGGAAACTGCTGTAAACCAGCCACAAGGAAAACAGCTCATCACACATGCACAGTAAATATTGCAGAAGCTTGAGGATCTGTATCTCCGCAGGAGCTTTTAAAAGAATTAAAGACGAGATGAGTTGACAAAGTTTCAGAGAGCTTTTTCTGGAAACAAATTCACAAATCTGCCAACACCGAAGCCGAGCCAGGGCTCCGTCTCTGGGTGAAGGAATGAAACTGCAAACATCCAGATTTTTTATATTCCATTTATCCAACTGTTTCATCACAGTTGCTTTAAATATTTCACAACACGAAGATGTAAATTCTGCACAGGAGAAGGCCGTGTTCTGGTGGGAAATCACTGATTTCTTATACAATCAATTATAGAATATAAACTCCTTTAAGGAAATAGTCCAACACTTTTGGGAAACATGGGAGTTGTTTTCTCCTTCTGTCCAACAGTAAGTTGAGACGTACTGAGAAGCATTAGAGCCGCTGTAGAGAAAACTGTTTCAGGTCGGAATTATTTCTCTGAATTAATGAATTCTGAATGAATCTCAGAATTAAAGACGGACAAACAACTTTTTAAAAGTGGCCCTAATCCTCTTCCATAGACACAGAGATGATGTTCTCCAATATAAAGTTCATTAACATATTTCAGCAGGTTCTGCACCTCAGTTAGTGTCCAGATCAACCAACAAACCAACCAGCACACTTATTCTGATTATCAGTCGACCCATAATATACAGTATATACTGTACATGGGTATATATACTACATCTATGTGTAAATGTATGTATAATCTACTTTCACTTGAACTTTTGATCCTACAGTTCATTTAATATGAGACACTTGTAGATTTGTACTGCTCATATGATGACTCACTGTCACCATCTTTACTTTTAAGTGAGACTTTTCTTTACTTTTCCAACACTGCTTCTCTTCCTCATCATCTTTCTTCCCTTCCTGCCATTTCTCGGTTATTTGACTCAGCAAATCTCACACATTTCTGCAGAAAGGAAACTTTCTCTAGTCCGCCTGTTCTGACACTCGTGTATTTATATAACGAGTTCTTTGGTTTTTCAGCTTTGGTCACCAGAAGTATCAAACTATTAATATCAGGACTTGTTTGTCAGAACAACTGAATGGTTCTGTGTGCAGTAAAACCTCCAACAGACTGAGAGCGTTTGTTTTCTGTCCCGAGTTTCTGGTTCCTTTCTCGTCTGATTTACATATTCAGAGGAGCGTAAAGACCCCACATCCAGCCGACAGCAGGGGGGAATCATGACTGCAGCATCAAAGAGACTCGTTGTCATCTCCATGTCGGTGGACGATGAAGCGACGTCAGATGTCATCCGATACGTTCTTCAGCTCTGTTGTGATTCTGCAGGATGAAGAGCTTGTGGTATTTTTCTACTATACTCTGCATGAAATGTAACTGAATCAAATTATTCTTTCAAAGTGAAACCATATTGGGGAACATATGAGGGCTGACAGAGGGGATCAGGACAGTAATATATGCTCAGTGACTCAGGGGGGAAAATGGATTCTGGCAGCAGAACCAGAGCAGCTCTTTAATGCCACACACTCGCTCACGACCACTTCTATGGATAAACATGTTTTTATTGTCAAGGAGATGAAAATGAGAGATTGTGTTCAAATTCTTCGCCTCTAAAAGACTTTAAAGACTGTAAAAGACTTTATGTAACCGTCCGTCACGTCGGGGATTACAGGAGGAGGAATCTCTGGAACTCTGCGAGGCTGATGGAAAATGTGCGTCTTCTGCAGATCTACTGTAACTCTCAGGGAAGATGTCGGCAGTCGGCCTGTTTGGGGCCGCTGACTTCTGGTTTAGCGTCTAGCTAACTTGTAATAATGTAATCATGCAGCTCTTCTAGACTTTACACATGTAACGGACCAAAAGGATCAAATTCTGACGGATAATTGAGTCATTTCTTGCGGTTTGTGATGCTGAAAAAAATGTATACATCATTTTATAGATGCGTATTTGGCTTATTGGGCTGCAGTGCATCACGTGACAATGTAATTACACAGTTTGGCCACTAGGATAAAGTCTGGCACTCTTCCAGGCAGCCTGGAGCAGCAGCTGAAGCCGAGCAGAGAAACTCTGAACGTTACACTCATGAAGTAAAGTCCAGTTCCCCTCCAGCTCCAGTCTGCAGAACAGAACAGAACCTGGAGGTCCGCTCCGGATCACTGCTGCAGTCAGGCTGATCAACAGGAGTGAAGAAAAATCAGATTTTTAATCCCACATGTTACAAACTAATCTCTGAGCTCTGCTGCTGTCGGGTCAGAACAGAACCTGATGAGACTCCGGGTGTTTGTTCCTCCAGAGGTTCTGGATCTGCACCGGCTCTCCTCCACAGCTGGAGGTTCTGAGCACACAACGTTCAACAAACGTGTTTAGTTTTGTTGAGTCTGATCACAGATTGTACATTTAGACGACCGGTGTGAACGAGGCCCGGTTGGTTCTGTCCTGAGCTGCTGGACGACTGACGGACTGAAGACCTAAAGCACGTTCTCTGTTTGATCCTGTGATGTTCGTCTGTGTTTCTTCATGATGATTTGTTTGCAGCTCAGTCTGAACTCTGTGTGGTCTCCTTCTCTTCGTCTCCACCTGCAGCCAGATTGTGAGTTCATGTGTTGATAAAAGCGTCTCGTTTCTCCTCGTTTGTGTCTTTAAAGCACTTTGTTTTTTATCTGGCTCAGTTAATTAGGTGTGAGGATCCGCACTCCTTCAGTTTCCACATGCAAAGATGAGAATTAATCTGCAGCGTCTGGAAGTTAATGAATTTATCACAGAGCGACGACAACGATGCAACTTCAAACAGAGACTAATTAGAAGAAGACAGTGTATCTGAGTGGACTCCTCACATCTCCACAGTAAACGCAGCGCTTACGCACGTGGAAACATTTTACAGTGTCTTCATAAAGAACAAAGCCTCTGAATGGAAACCACGCAGAGCAGAACGAATCTCTGATGATAATTCTGCTTCACGTTATCTCGTTAGTGATGTTGTCTCTGACGAGCTTCTATCTTTAGCTTCCTCTGTGATATTAACCGCGTCAGACAGCAGCCGGACATTTAATTAGGAGTAATAATTTAATCCGGGTTCATTGATGACGAATGTTTTCCGAAACAGAAAAAGGAGATTTTCTTGGTAAAGCACCGACACACAGCAGGACTATTTCATAAAACTCACAGTGACATGAATTACAGGCTAATCCTTCAGATTACATCAGAGCACGAGGGATACTTTCACATTTAAATCATAATCTGAGGTTGTGGAATTAGGAGATTAATGTAAAAGACACCAAGAGAACAACGTGCTGGAGAACAAACCGTCAAACGTTCTGCTACAGATCAAATGTTTGTTTGTCGGATCAGTTCACAAAAGTTCAGATGATTTAAAATCAGACAGAGTAACAAATAAACCAATCAGATGTGATCGTTTGTTAATCCAGCACACTGAGATTAGACCACACGTCCAAGTTAAACTGGTTCACAGGTTCATAATCTGTCTGTCAGAAACTCATCAGCTTCATTCTGCAGTTAACAAGAAAATATATCAGGAGAAAATGACGTAAGACAAAAAGTTTGTGACAATTTGTGTCATAATTATGAGATTAAAAGTCAAAATTATCAGACAAAAAAACTCATGAATAAGAGATGAAAAGTTGAAATGAGATTATTAATGACTGTCTCATATTTATGAGTTAATATGAGAAAAATGTAACATTAAACTGATTCATACATAGACTGCTTCATATTTAACTTACATTTAATCTATTTTTACAAATTATACCAATAATTTTCACTTTATTATCAAAATAAAGATCTTTTTTAAAGAATATTTATATTATCTTTTAGTTAATAAAACACATAAATAGTTTTTTTAATCATTATCTTTATTTTTTAAATGTTTATGGAGACATTTCACATTTCTGACTTCATTCTATTCAAATATCTCAACTGTTGTTTTTACTTTAATCTTTCACTTTAATCTCAAAAACATTCTTCTTTACTGCATTTATTCATTCATTCATTTATTTATCTATTTTATTCTCAAAATATATTTAAATGTTCCAGTATATTTTCATCTTACTTCATCTCTTTCTCTTGTTGATTTCTGGTGTTTGTCTTTTTCAGTGATTTTATCAATCTTTGACTTTTTGACACACAGAAAAGTTCAAACTTTTTCCTTTTAATGTTTTTTAAACTTTACAGCCTTAAAATATAAATTTTTAAATTAAAGTTAACTGTAGACTTTTTGTTATTCTAAACAGTTTATCAGAGATTTATTTATCTTCAGCTTTAAAAACATTTCTGTTCATTTCTAACTTTCTTCTCACAATATTATGATTTTTTTCCTCCATATTATTATTTTATCTAATAAACTGGCTCAAACACTGGACAGCAGTTTTTCATTAACCGGATGAAGGTGGACGCAGCCGAGCCGTCGCTGCTCGGACAGTTTCAGGACGTGGACGAAGAGGAAACGAGTCACAGCTGCACGAAGTGGAAAACTTCATCCTTCACTTCCACACGAGTCTCCTCATGTCTTCCATACGGACGGGAAGCGAGGCTCAACGTAAAGAAAGAAGCTTTCTGGTGATGCAGTGACTCAGTTCTGGCTCAGTGGAGGTTGAAGTTCCAGACTGATGATGAGGAGGAGGAAGACGGACAGTCAGTGTGTAGAGGAAGAAGAATGTTAGTCACTAAAGGTCGCCGCTTCCACTAAAACTTAACATTTTTCCTGGAAGTTCCACTAACGTGTCCCTTAGATGTACTTGATTACTTCCATCAGACATGTAATCTGTGCAGACGTCGTTACACTGGTGGCTGAAAACTAAAGTTAGCTCAGTCTGGAGAAGCTAACACTACTGTAGCACGCTGAACAACATTTCCAGTAACTGTCATTTTAACGTGCAGGACTGAAGGCGTGGCTGTGATCATCCTCGAGGTTTCTACACGTTATAATTATATTTTTATTGATAAGTTCCTCTCAGTTCCTCTGGTGTTTTTTTTCTCAGGTGTTTTTGGTTTTCTTCCAGGAACATTTGGAGGTAATGTTGAGTAGAAGCTGCTCGGCGTCACGGACAGCAGCAGAGGCAGTCAGGCAGCGCCCGGCTTCAGCTCCGAGTGTTTGACCCCAAAACCACGACCCTCCGCTAAACATAGAGAACCTCAGACCAGCTGGCACGACTGGAAACTAGAGCGCAGTGCTTTCGTGTTGGAGATTAGATGGGATGCTGCGCAGGCGTGGGCAGGCGTGACGAACCAAACCGCTACTACCATGTTTTGAGGAGGTTTTTCCTTTTTTTCCTGTCTGGCAGCAGGGGGTCATTATTTAATAGAGTAGAATTAAAGTGAGACACAAACAGAGGAGATAGACAAAAACACAGGCGAGCCAGACTGCTCTGTGTGAACACTGTTTTCATAACCGGCTTCTAAATGAACACGTTAATCTGCCTAAGTAAAGTTTGGGTCGGTGAAGGAATAACATTTTAAGGTTGAATTTAACGTGTAGGTTTTATTGCCGCGCCTCAGTGACGCGCAGGAGAGTGAAAAACACTGCGAGGAGGATCAATCTGTCACAAAGTGAGAGCAAGGCAACCACCAAGACCACAACTGCTGAAAAACACCAAATCTACCGGTCACGGACGTAAAACAACGAGGAGCGCTCACATGTGTCATTAGTTTAGACTTTGAATTATGAAGTGAAGTTGTGGTGTGCTGGTGAGGGGAGGAGGGGGGAGGAGGGGGGAGGAGAGGGGAGGAGAGGGGAGGAGAGGGGATGTGGGAGGGAGGCAGGAGCAGATAGAGTGAGTAAGTTCATCCACCTCATTACAATCCAGCTCCATGGATTCTTCTGCTAACGTGAGGCGGTGATGATGCCGATGACCACCATGTGATGTCATCAGGAGGGCTTGACCTGTGTTTATAAAGCTTCACGGAGCTTCACACCAGAGCAAAGAGTGCAGAGACTCCCAGACACCAGAGGAGCTGATCCTCAGAGGAACCACCTGCGACAGGACGGCCGAGGAAGTCTATTTTCACAAGTCTTCAGAGGATTCTTGATATTGTGGAGACGTCAGCAGCTGTGATACAGGTGGGTGAATATCAGCTGATGTTCTGCTAAACTGGGACTTTTTCTCTCTTAGATTATTTATTTTATTCTAAAAAATATGTATTTTGGTGATGGATCCTAAACTGCATCATCAAAGTGTGAATCTGAGTTTGGTATTTGTTGGTCAGCTGTTGATGGACCGGGCTCAATGACAGAACCTCTCCTGATCTTTATTGAGCACGCTGTATAAATGAATCATGTTTTATAATGTGGCAGCGCTGAGCTTTAGATCTGGTTCAGCACGATTACATTTGATTAACATCACGATTGTGTCCAGCTTAACACCGACGAGAGGCGACCTCAGACGGAGGATCAGAGTTCATCATGGGTTCAACATTTTGGACTAAACATAGAAAAGTTATACTCCACATTGTTCAGAAGATTTACGTTTTATTATCGACAGCTGAAGTGGTTGGTGTGTTTAACGGGGCAACGACAGCTCATTACTGGTGCTGTCAGCTGATTGTTTAACAAACCAACTGTGACAAAAACACAAAGTTTGACCGGCAGAGTGAGAAAATTAGTTCTGACAGAGAGCTCAGTGAGAATACAGAAAGTGTTTTTATTTATTTGTGTTATTTTGGGTTTTTTTATTGTTGTGTTAACAACATTAAAACTTGTGTACCTTCATAAAGTGGTTAAATTGAACCTTTTTCACCTGCTCATTAAAACTGACAACAAAAGAAAAAGGACAGCTGATCAATAATGATCAATATCAACCAATATTAAAACGTTAGCTTCTTAGTTGTTGTTTTGCAGTGTCAAACAGTAAACGTCTCGTCATATTTCCAGTGTGTTGTGTTTCATGTTAGCTCGTTGTTGTTCCAGAGTTAACTACTGAACACCTGTTCTGCATTAATATGGCTTAATGGGCTAAATTCATTTAGTCTAAATGTTTATTTTCAGTGTTTTCTGCTCAAGGTTTCTGTTAGCTTGTTAGCTTGTTAGCCATCTTTCTGTAATCCAAAGTGAAACATAGCTGTGGTTTCACACCCTCACTAATGAGAACTCTCAACATGTCTTTGCTAACGAATCCAACACTTAGGGTTTTAATTAGCCTTAAAACACTTCCAGTAGACGTCAGTGTTGAATATCTCCAGTGTCTCCCTTTAATGCTAATTAAATCATGAGCCTAAAGCCATGCAGACTGTATCAGATGACAACTGTTAGGCGAGTCAGAACCGCTCTGAACCACTTTCTGTCCCTCTCCATATTCTGATCCAGTTTGCTGGCAGCCCAGCGCTAACCATAATCAGGTCTAATTGAGCGCAGGGACCTTGATTGCCTTGGTGGGATCCAAGAGTGACACACCAACAGATTATGTACACCCATATGGTGACATCTGCAAAAGTGGCCCAGAGGCTCAGTGAGAGACAGACTGCAGGCGCCTTCGCTGCTCTCTGAATGCTGCCGGTTGTTCGGTGCTGCAGCTTCACGCTGCGCTAACGTGCACAAACGTTCATCTGCCAAACGGTTCAGAGATGAAGACGACTTCTGCTGAGCGCTGCTGTTCCATTTTAGTGACTTCTGCTGACATATGATGTCTTATTTATATCGCAGTGGCTGCGTCAGATGGCACAACAGTGAAAACAGATATTTAGCTTTAGCTGAAGTTTCCCACAGAATTCAATCCAGTGTGTGAGCGTAAAGAGACACAACCCACTGCTCAGAGTCCACACTTTACATTCAGATTGAATAAGACCACGCAGGATGATGCTCTGCTGCGTCTATGTGAAATGTTTAGTACCTTGTGATGAATAAGTAAGTGAACAATATACAGTACAACAGCGTCAGTCTCACCTGATGCTTCTGCTCTGACGTCCTCTCCAGCTCTCTCCTCGCACTCAGAAACCTGCAGAAACCAAATATAGGATTTAAAAACCAAAGAGGAGTTCCAGCTGCTCCAAACACTGAACAATGTGTTATTCATCAGCCGTGAATATAAAATTGCAGAAAGTTAAGAGATCGGTATCTTTATAGTTAAGCTACAAAACAATCAATGTTGTGGAAGTGAAAAGTTTTAAAACCAGTTTTGACACAAATAATCTTGTTAGAGCAGAAAATGATTCTTTTGCATGTGATAAATAACAGTTTAATTTATAGATGAACTTTTGCTCAGTTTCCATTGTAAAAGTCCAACAACAGAATAGGGACTGATCGTTATTTCAGCACCGACTCTGATTGTTATGAGTACTGAAGGAGATCGATAACTGATATTTGGAACCGAAACACATTTGCAGAAAAACTAAAAAACCTTTGGGTCAAAATTCAGAATAACTTCTTCCTAAAATACTCTACTTAGGTATAATTTTGAGGTACTTTACTTCAATATTTACATTTTTCTGTGACTTTACACTTCAACTACTCTATATTTATTTGATACAAGTTATTAGCAGCTAATTCAGTGCTGAGAGGCTTCATCTCGTGACATGCAACCAATCAGATTCACAGAGCGGCTGCTGCATCAGAGCCAGAGAGTTAGATTAATCTAAACTATCTGACAATGACAAAAGTTCCCGGCCAGTGAAGAAACATTTACACCAGCACAAGAAGGACAATTAAACTGGGTCTAAACTGATATTTATCTGAACACAACACCTTCTGTTGTGTCTTATAATGTACATGTACTCTGCATGCTGCGACCCGGCTGCAGCCTGTCTGTGTGGGCTGCACTCTCCTCATTATGTCAGATGGTCACAGGGTTCTGCTCAGCTCGGCGGCGTGCGGCTCCACAGAATGCCGGTCTGTGGTGGACAGCGGTGCCGGAGCATGTGCCGTGTGGTGGGCGTGTGTTGTGTTCTGCGAGCGAGAGCAGAACGAGCGGGAGGGAGACGCAGTTTCTCAGAGTTTCTGTCTATCTCGAAAAACAAATAAAAACCAGAAACGTACATTCCTGAATTCCTCCGTTAAAATCTGTCGCCGCGGGGCCGCAGAGGAGGAGGGTCGAAGGTGAGCCAGAGGTTAAACTGAGAGAGAGGAAGGCCACCCCTGAGAGACGGCTCACGGTCTCTTCATCATCCCTCAATCATCATCATCCATCACCCTGCCCCCCCGACCACGCTCACACTTTTCCATCATTCCACCGGCCGACCTCCGTTCCTCACAGAGAGCGCCTCCATGATTTACTGGCGGTCTCACAGCTGCTGTACAAACTGCCATCACGTCTGTTAAATGGAGCCGAGGTCACTGAGGAGCATAAACACTCCATCTTATACACCAGAACACCTTCAGCAGATCACACATTTAACGTGGAACTGGAACTTTAATCTTTAGCAAAACAAGTCAAACCTTAAAGTCTGCTTTTATTGGGATTAACCCTTTAACACACCAGCATGATGGCCTTAAGTTAAACACACTGACTGTTGTTTTCTTCATGGATCATTTCTACATGTCAGAACGGAGGAAAGAAAAGGAAAAAACAACAGAGTTGATGTCAAAGACGTCTGTGTTCTGTGTTCTACTCAAGTTAGCATGCTAACAGGCTAGCCCTGGCCCGGCCCGGCCCGGCCCAGCCGTCTCTGATAGTCTGACAGCACTGTAGATTCAGCTGGAGATGTTAAAGCAGCCACTTCACTACTGAGTCTTATAAGTCAACAAAATAACTAGTAACTAATAACTAATAGTCTCACAAAATGTGAAGAAAGGAAACATTTTCACAACTATTTTTATTATAAACAGAAAAATACAAGAAGTTCAGGTTTCTCTCTCTGACTTGAACGTTAACTCATTGTCAAACACATTTAATTCTTTGTTTCTGAGGCAAAAAGTCAAATACCGAGAGTTCAACTAAGACTGTAAACTCAGAAGAAATGTCACAGATTACACCTTTAAGGGACCCTTGAGGAAACACATTTAAAGGTTTAAGGACTCCTGACAGTTGAAAAGAAATCTGAGCAGATGATTTAATGCACATCAATCTCTGCATCTGAAGCTGACCAGCTCGACTGCATGTGGAGGCTTTAAATCTGGTCTGAGATCAGTTAGTGATGTGTTCTCTGCTGCAGACTGAGATCACAGCAGACGAGCTGATGGAGACTTCTGATGTTTAAATCAAGTCTCAGCTGCTTCAGTTGTTCAGCAGAATGCTGCAACTCTGTTTGACTGTGAAGCTCCAGAACTGTTCTGTGGACTACCACACTTCACCTGACTTTATAGGAGAGGAGAGGAGGACTGAGTTTTTTGGGTGAACTGCTCCTTTAGAGAAGGTGTTTTTAAAGCTCAGTCTGCAGTGAGCAGCAGATTCATCATCTTATTCTGCACAGTGAGAGGTGATTTGCTGCTGGACGCTGTGACCTGACGGGGTTAAGGTCCTATCAGAGTGGTGGGGGGCCTCAGGACGGAGTCAGGACCACTGATGGGCCCACACTAACAGTACGGGCCTTTGTGAGGAGAATTGTTTTTAAAAGCAGAGGCAGGAGAGGCGGGGGGTGCGGTCGCAAAGATTAAAAGCGGACATTTGTTTTGTGCATGTCGTGCTCTGCCAAGACGCAGCAATTTTCTATGAATCTAAAACAGCTTTCCTGGCTCGGACCCCACAAGCTGCCCGCTGCCAGGAAAAGACTTTTTTTCTGGTACCTGTTTACATGCAGGTAAAGCGGCTCTCGCAGGAGAAGCACATGAGATCTTTCTTTCCAGCCGAGCCAGCGACGGCACGAGGTGGGCGTCCGAGGAGGTGGGAGGGACGGCGACAGGTACTCGCTCCCGCCGCTGATCCCCGACACTCCTCCTTTTGTCCCAAAAAAGATCTGCCCGGACTCTGTGTTCCTGAACACACTCCAACCAGAGGAGCTCATAAACTGGAAGGAACTTGACTAATTTGCAGACAAACTGGGGGGAAAACTGCTCCCATGATTCTCCCTGGCACCGATCACTCACCATCAAAATGTGACCTGGAAGGAACAATGGACTCTGTTCATGATGCTAATGAATGAAAAGAGGTTTGTTGCATCATCACGTCCAGGCTGCATGTTGACAGCCTCCACATTCAGCAAATAATGTCTTCATTGTTTCCTTTCATGTTCATACGGTGACGTTCACCGCGCAGCTGCCGCGTAAAAATCACCGACGAATCAAAACACCGCAGTCGACCACGATGCTCAGCGCCGGATCTGTCCGTCCACACAGCCGGCGCCGTCGGTCCGTTCACTCCGTCATATTAATCCGTACTCAGGTTAACAGAAACCGACATCTTAATTTATTTATGTTGTTCAAAAGTTGACGGGTAAAACTGAGCAGAACCTCAGAGAAGGTGGTGGGCAGTTCACACGAGACGACCATGTGACCGCTCGTTACGAGTTCAGATATTGATTCTAGATGATACTCGTGCACTGTTCGTCCTGGATACTCGTATCAGCTGGGTACCCGCTCTACCCCAGCTTTTACCTTTTAAGTCCTTTTCAGCTCATAGTTTTTGTTTTCCAGCCGACAGATTCTCAGAGACTAGCCGGTGACCCCAGTGGAGCGTTCAGCAGCTACAGACACAGATATTGACCTCAGGAGGTGGTGGAGACCAAAAACAGCTAAAAAAAAAAAGCGAACAGCAGACATAAATCATCTCATTGATACAGAACAATATTACAACTGTTCGCTAACAACTTATTGTTTCTGTTTATTTGCCTTTTTATCTCCTTTTCAGTAGTTTTGGTGCAGCTTACAGTCCACTGCTGGACGTCTGCAGAGTCTGTCCGTCATGTGTGCTGATCTGTTTAGATTTCTCTCTTTGGTAACTAACTAGTTTTTAGACGCTCTTAATCGCAGCATTTGGAGTTTAAGTGTCACACAAACCACAAGTGTTGTTGGTACATGTCTAAATGATGTTGTGGGAAACACTCAAACACAGAATAATTATAAGTTGTGTGTTTATTAGACGGGCTGAGCGACACTGTGATCTCCACAGGTACGCCCTGGTTTGGATGCAGATCACCGACTGTTTGTGCAGTTTAGAACAACTCAATCAGTCATTGTTTAACATTCAACAGAGAGCGCAAAGAAGAAGTCTTTGTGTGAAGTCGACTTCACAAAGAAGTCCACTGGCTAAAATGTCAGTCACATTAATCATGTGTGAGTGTGTGTGTGTGTGTGTGTGTGTGTGTGTGTGTGTGTTGTTCGTCACACAGAACAGGGATAAAAATACAACGACGCGTAAATCTCCAGACTTGTGACATGATGGTGCCACATGCTTGTGTAAACATTTTTCCCACAAATGATTTCCACACAGATTTCTGCCTGACAGATAAGAGTGAGTGAGTGTGTGTGTGTGTGTGTGTGTGTGTGTGTGTGTGTGTGTGTGTGTGTGTGTGTGTGTGTGTGTGTGTGTGTGTGTGTGTGTGTGTGTGTGTGAGTGTGTGTGTGTGTGTGAGAGATCTGTTTTTAATTGTCGGAGGCGACAGCTGGAACACATTGCTGATATTTCAACACATGTCAGTCGGAGCGTTGGCGCTGCTGCCTGCAGTGTTTGTCTGTGTGGAGGTTAACTCAGGAAACTCACATTCTTTCTCTTAAAGCTTCTTTATGGGATTATTTCTCACATTATTCTGAAGGATTACGGTTTTTTAGAACAAAATTGGACCCTCATGAAGACAGTCGATGCAGTTTTCTGTGGTTTGTGAATCCACCAGTAGGAGACACCAAAGTCACGCGTTTTTAAAATCCTGCGTATAGAAGCTTTAACTTCTGTTCTGCTGTCAGTGCTTCAGTTATTAATCTATAAGAGTCTGAACAAACTGAATTATATAATTACATTAGTTTTAAAGCAAAAACAATGTCGCACATCATGTCGTTTTACATGGTCAAAGCTCAAATTTAAAAACAATATCACTGAAAATAAACACTGAACACGTGTTTTTACAAGGAAATATAAAAGGTGCTTGATTAAAGTGATGATTATGTCCTCAGAGTCGCTCTGCCTGACAGTTAGAGGAGCGTTTAACTCATTATAGTTCTTTATTCCATTATTCACACTGACACTGTGCAGAGCTGACGTGACGCAGACAATACTTATACTCAAGTAACGTCCAGGTGCCTCAAAACTACACTACTTGAGTAAATGTACTCAGTTACATTCCATCGAGTCATTACAGCACGCACACACAAACACACACACACACACACACACACACAAACACACACACACACACACACACACACACACACACACACACTATTTGAACCGCTGTAGAAACATGTTTCCAGCATCTGCACATCAGACGAGCTGAAGCGTTCATGATCTTCTTCCTCTGCTCGTCTCTTTTAGCTCGTTAGCGTTAATGAACTGTCATCATTTCATGTGATCACTGCAGTCTCTGATCTGATCTGAAGTCAGCTTCACTCCACTACACTTTGGAGGCAAACTCTCACTTTTACCCTTCAGTAATAACACTGTACGTTTACTTTTACTTGAGTACGACTTTTGAGTACTTTAACATCAGTGAAAGTGATGCATTACTCTACATAGACTGTAATATTAATCTAATACTTATTTTTACATATGATTGTAACTGGTTAAATGTAATGCATTACATTTTGGAGGTAACTTGACTCTTTCAGGAGCTTGAGAAGCTGTTGTGTAGAAATGTTTCTGAATCTTCTCAGGGTTTAAAGCGTCTGCGCGCGTCGTGACAGGTCAGAGTTCATCTTGCCAGACCTCATCACCTCCGCTCACACGTCAGCGTCGTGTCCGCAGGCCGAGCGTTATACCTGAACACGCCACCTGACCGCTCAGGTCGGCGGTGGCGGATAAAGGCCAGCGATGGCCCAGAGTCACCGCTGTGACGCAGACGACAACCAGCTGTCGCTGTGAATCACTCACACAGGAAATACCTCCCAGTCTGACTGCGGCGACGTCGTCCAGGACGTCAGAGTCGGGTTCACTGTTCGCTTTGTTAGATTCAAATTCAGTTTTCTACATCCTCGTCTCAACGTGACGAAACAAGAGAACAATTCATTATTTGTGAGAAAGTAAAGAATATATTAAAGATAAGTGAAGATATTGTGTTAATATTACTTTAGTAAGAGTAATGGACTGATGATGAGTGACAGGATTCAATATTCTGATGACTGTAGATGAAATACATTTATTTTAAAATGTGCTACTTTGGCTCTGATGCAGTGTGTACCACAAAGTAACTAAAGTAATAAGTAAATAAATGTAGTGGAGTAAAACGTATAATATTTGCCGGGAAAAACTCAAGTTAAATAAGTTATAATTGTACAGTAGTTACAGAGTAAATGTACTTAGTTACATTTCATCAGTGATATTGGTGACCGAGTCTCTCTGAGCTGTGCGCTGTCACTGAGATCACAGCAGCACCAGACTCCCTTAACAAATGTGTCAGTTTAGTGAGTTGTTGAGTTGGAGACACTTTATAAACTCTGTGAAACTCTGTCTCTGACTCATTCTGCATTATTTGGACCTTCTTGTTCATTCAGCAAATGTTCTACATGAACTTCTTTCTGTCTTTGAGTAGAAACATGGAGTCTGTTTGTCTCTGTGATGGACGGGTTTGTTTCATACAGAGCAGGAAGTGACATCAGATATTAAGTGTTTGCTCGAGACACACGTTTAATGTCTGGTGTGAATGGACCGGTTCTGATCGGATCACTCAGGTCAGATGTAAAACCAAACGTCAGTCTGTCTCTCAGCACCCGTTCTCCATCTTTCTCCTCCTGAACATTAGAGTTAGTCACTGCAGCGACGCCCACACAGCAGATTATAACTCTGTTTATCAGC
This sequence comes from Sparus aurata, assembly GCF_900880675.1. Classification (NCBI taxonomy): domain Eukaryota; kingdom Metazoa; phylum Chordata; class Actinopteri; order Spariformes; family Sparidae; genus Sparus; species Sparus aurata. The sequence continues at coordinate 24,930,546 of NC_044200.1, read as the reverse complement.
CAGTTCCTGATTTAAATGAACGTGATACTAATTTTAGTCTGTTTGTGACTTTTAATAGACAAACTGTTTCATGTAACAGCCAAAAACATTTTAACAGAAAAACAATGAGGACAAAAATATGAAATGATTAAACACAGCTGTGACATTAGAACACTGAGAAGATCTTCCAGCTGGATCAGAACCGCTCACACAGTTTGTGTTGTTGTTGTGTTTGTCTTGCTGTCTTAGTTTTTCTGGTGATGAGTGAGCGCTCGGTGTTTTCTGGCACTGCGAGTCCTCCGTAGCTGCAGCTGTGGCTCAGCAGATCTGTGTGCTGCTCGAGTGCCACCTTCCTGTCTGACTCGTCCACACTCAGTGGGCTGAGACATGATGGAGGCCCTCCTCTCTGTTAAGAAGTCCTCCCCTTCCCTTCGCCTCTGACCTTCTCAGGCACTCAGGCAGCATGCAGCAAACGCTCCCATCAGATCGACCTGCAGCAGCCGCAGCAGCAGCAGTGCAGCCTCAGCTCGCTCTGACACTCACCTTTCACCGCGGGTTAAACACCTGGACGACTGCTGGAGCCGCAGCCGGACTTCTTCTTCTTCTTCACTTTGAGGAGTTTGTAAACTGAGGAACATAACTTAGAGCAGTGAAGACGAGCTCCTGGATGTCTTTTGGCTCGTGGGGATTTTTTTTTTCCGCTCCCCAAGGTGTCATCACCTGGATTTGTGTTGGAAAGTCTGACTGGAAAGTTTGAGAAAGGACTTAAAAGAAATAACTTTATCTTTTCTCCGTGCGGGACAGACACTTCTGTGGGAAAGTAAGTTTCCCAGTAACTCTTCTTCTTCTTCTTCTTGTCCCTCCTTTTGTTTCTCTGTGTTTAATTTCAGCTTTGTTGTGGCTCCGCTCTGTGAAACACGCTCGACTGGTTTCATCTCATGTGCAGCAGCGTTAATCATTTCAACGAGCCACAGAGGAACCGTTTGAGTCGGCAGGTTTTTAGAGACAGACGCTGTGAGACGCATGTGAAGATAAATGTTGATGTGTTTTTGTGTCCACAGAAAGATGTTCTGCTCCAGGAGAGTCCTTCAGCGCTGGTGCTTCGCTCTCTTCCTGCTCTGCTCTCCGGTGCCGCACTACGGACGACCCATTGATGCCCTGAGCAGCAGAATGTAAGTCTGATTTCTGGTCACTTTTCAGCCCGTCTTCACTTCAGTCTGTGCTCCTCAGTCCGGACCCGAGGGGAGCTGGAGTGGAATAAACCTCCAGATAATCTTTTTTCCCATATTTGCACATTCCCCCCCTCCCCCGGCGTGGTGGGCGAGCAGAGGCTGGAAAATGTGTTCATATGTGAAACGTGCTGAAAGTGTTTAGTTAGCGCTGGCCCACCTGTGTGTTTACATAAAGCAGAGACCGTCTCCGTGTGATAAACTCGCAGCAGCTCCGCGGCCTCCAAGGCTTTCAGGCTCTCCGTCCTCCGCCGTCGCCGTCCATCCCTCCGCAAACACTTTGCGACGCAGGGAAGTGAATAATGCTGATGTTCGGCTCGGCCGCGGACCAAACCAAACCTGCCGCCCCTGCTGAGGTGTCTGATGCCAAACTGAATAAATGTTCTTTCAAGTTGCTGAACGCACTCAGAGATGATATCTGTGAGATGGAAGGGGTTTAATGAAGCAGTGGAGATGCTGCTGTAAACAGTCTGAGGGAGAGTTTCTGGCCTCTCTCCGGGGACAGACTTCACATCTGAAATGCATTTTGGTGGCGGCGCTGGAAGTTCTGGAGAGTCGAGTCTTTAAAGTGATTCAAACCGTGTGTCGTCCAGGTTTAACGGGTTGTGTGTGTGTGTCTGTGTGTGTGTGTGTGTGTGTGTGTGTGTGTGTGTGTGTGTGTGTGTGTGGGGCCTGTTCTGCTTATGTCAGGGGAAATGGAGCTACAGCCGTTGTGTGATATGAACTTAATAGGATTTTCAGGACGAGGGTTAACGCCACCTGAGTGGAAAAGAAAACACGGGTTGCGATGATTGAAAATGACGCGGCGGTGGAAGCCGCTGACCTCCGACCCTCCTTCATCTGCTGCTGCGGCCTCCGTCAGAAACACAACGCAGATTTTAGGCTTTTTAAAATGAGATTCAGCTGAATTTAGACCAGAAAATTATGTTAGAATCACATGAAACTATTCCAACACCAACAAAGTTGCAACCATTAGTCCATCCCAAAAAAAGAAAAATTATTTAAAGATTTGAATTCCAACTGATGTGACTATTTGTTGCCTCTCTTACATGACAGTAAACTAAATATTCTGTCCGAACAAACAGCAGGTTTGACGTTTGTTCTGAGAGTCTTCTATGCTGAAAAACAGTTTTTGATGATGAAGATCGTCTGTCAGTTGCAGCTCTGCCTCAAGTTTGATTTCAAAAGTGTTTCAATCTGGAAACTTGGAAACTGAGTAATTTACAATGTTTTTCTTCTGTGAGGACGCGGCCTGAATGAAACTGTCCAAGTTTTGATTTAAATCAGGAGACTGATGCTCAGTTTTTGGGGCTGATGTTGATTTCTTGGCTAATATACAAACATCTCTCGCAACTGATGCCTAAAATGTGGTAATCAATCACCGTGACGACGTGGCAGGATCACTGACGGATTTAAATGTTGTCTTCTATAAACTCTAACATGAAAAACTGATCCGTCGCTGATGCCTGAGAAGGTGAAACATTAAATATTTCATCTAAAAAGAACAACAAAGGATATTTGGAAGCCAAATTCTCCCAATTAAAGACAAAGAAAGAATGAGATTAAAAATCTAAATTAAGGGATCAAATGTCAACACGTCTCATAATCTCATAGTTCAGTTTTTTACGGGGGAATATTTTTCTCATCAGACTGAGTTTTCATGTTCTGGTGGCAGTAAGCAGCCTGCACAGCGATCCGTCACACTGCTGGCTTTACTTCTTCCGTTGGTCTCCTGCAGAGAGAAACAATTAGGCTCAGGTAGGACGGGGAGCGTTGGAGCGCTGCCACCTCAGGATGTTTCAGGGCCATTTTCCTCCTCCTCCCCTCGGCTGGAAGCTGTTTGATGTGAGCGTTATTAAAGGTAAAAACAGAACCGGATCAGTTTCACAGGCGCTGTGCTCGCAGGCTTTTTCTCCTCAGACCTGAGATTTACAGGAAATATCTGTATGCATATAAACACTGGCTGCTCTCAGGGGCTCCTCTGTGTTTGGGAGGCGAGTTTTGTTCAGGATATTATTATTATTCAGCAGGAAAACACAGGGTGACCCCGGGGGAGCTGAATCAGAAGAGAAAGGCTTTTATTTGTTCATGTGGTTTCATCACATTTGGTCCGTGTGGTTTCAGGTTTTAGTCCTGATGCTGCAGCAAAACCTCCACGACTGAATCCAAATCAAACTGTAAATGATTTGTGTGAAGTTCATGGAGACACCCTCCAGATAAAGCCGCAGTGCATCATGGGAAGCAGCCTGACAGCTGAAGGGCGGCGCTGGGCTCTAATCAGCCGCCGCTATCTTCCACTGAAGCCGGCGTGTTTGTGTGCTCAGACACCTGAAGTGTTTGGCCGGCGTTGGCGCTCGCTGGTTCCCAGGCTTCGAGCCGTGCCCTCTGCCTCCATGTTTGTCTAAGAGTTCAGAGTCAGAGTAACGCGACACCGCGGCAAAGCAAAGCCCGAATCCTGGTGCTGCTCCGACTGCATCAGGAAAGATAACAGGTGGTCCCATCTGGCCAGGATCAGAGCTGCTGGAGCTGCTGGAGCTGCTCTGCTGCGTCTTTCATGCCCTGAAACGTTGATTGATTGTTGTTTCAGTCACACTCTGTAATCATATTCAAAGTGTCACCGAGCAGCTCGGTGCTGGTTCTGGTCCGGTGTGTTTTGTAGCTGCAGGTTCATTAATCAAAGGTCAATCCTGACGTCTGAAAACACAACAAATTTCATTGAAGTTTGGTGTAAAGTTCAGCCAAGTGCTGAGTGTTGTGTTTGGGTTCCTGTGCAGACAGCACCACCGTGTGGCTGTTTGGTGCCGTGGCGCCACAGACCAGAAGTTACAGTCCTGCTTCAAAACCAGAGGTTGTGAGTTTGAATCCGTCTGTCCTGCTTCATATTTCAAGCCCTGCTTTCCCACCTGAGCAGCTTTTCAGCTCACTGAGTGGTTTTGAGAGTGACGGCTGTCTGTAGTGATCCCTCAGCAGCAGGCTGCTCTTCTGTGGGTGTGGCCTGCAGGGCACCAGGCTCCATAGCTCAGGGGTTAGAGCACTGGTCTTGTAAACCAGGGGTCGCGAGTTCAAATCTCGCTGGGGCCTCAACACTTTTTCATTGCTTCACTCAGAACAAGAACAGCTCTGCTACATTATCATGTACTTTATAAACTGCAGACTCAACACGTAACACACATGTTCGTTCACCTGTAGGTGGTGCTGATGGTGTCACATCTCAAAATATTTGGAAAATTCAGTGCGGTTTGGTGAAAACTCAGCAAAGTGCTTCTTACTGTGCTGACTGTTAGAAAACAAGTAATGTCAATCTCAGTTATTTTTAATGCAACCAAACTAATTTACACAGATGTTACTGCGATGTTTACTGTGCTGTCGGTCAAACTCACCTTTCACTCTGTTCACTGTGTGTTTGGAGTGAAGCGAGGCACTAAAATGATATTCAACATTTCTGTTGTAAATCACCTCTGTGTTTATTTACCTTTGTTTTAATGCTCATATTTATTTACTTTCTCATCATAGTTTCCATTTTATTGATTTAGTTTACTTTAGTCAATATTAAAGTTCAGTAAATCTAATTTTATTCCTGCACTTATTTCTGTATTTGTCTCTTTTTGCATTTTGCGAGATAATAAAAATAAGATAAATAAAAAAAATAAATAAACGAATAAATAAACAAATACATTAATTAATTTACTAATTGGTAAAACAAACAGGAAGTAATTAAAAGCCTATATTTATTATTATACATTTATTGGCATATTTCTTATTCAACTGCAGATCAAATAAATACAATTTTAAAAAGTGCTACTTGGGTTCTGATGCAGAATGTAATCAGTAAAGTAACTTTTAACTAAAGTAATCAAATAAATGTAGTGCAGTGGAAGAATAAAGTAGCAGTAAAGTATCATAATAAAGCAGAAGTACCTCAGAATTCTACATTAGATAAGATAATGTGCCTTTAGTGATCCCTCGTAGGAGGAATTCAACAAAGTACTTAAGTAAATGTACTTAGTTACATTCCATTGCTGCCCTTTGTGCAGATATTCAATCCTGTAAATACTGAAGTATATTTTTGCAGATGATTATTTGGTGCTTGAACTCTTCTCATGACACTACAGACGCCACAGAAACCTTGTGAAGCAGTTTGTTCTCCGACTGATCTGAAGTTCAGCCACATGAATTCTTGCTATTTTCATTTTGGAGCATTTGTGCTTCCAGATCGATCCCTGAGCTCCACGTTAACATCCAGACTAATGAAAAGTGAAGGGCCAAAGATCGTATGAATGAACAATCGAAGGGAAATCTGGCACTTTGACGTGAAAAGAAAAAAAGAGGAGAAAGTCTTCTGGACCTCCTTGTGCAGGGTGGAGATCTTTGGTATCAGTTTTAACAACCCTGGGAACAAATTCAGCTCCTGCGGTTTGATGAATCATGTCAGTTCACTGATCGGATGCAGCAGGGAGTCATTGGAAAACTGCTGGTCTGTTTGAAGCCTTCGCTCTCATTGTTGTGCTGATGCTGCCCTCTGCTGGTCGACTGAACGTCCCCGCTCACCAAAGAGCAAATACTCTATCATGACATCAGTGACTTATTCAAAGCAGTTTATTATGAGGCACGAGGTTTAAAAAATGTCAACGAAGTTTGGTGCAAAGACATTTACTCTCAACAGAAGGTTGATGCTTTATGTTCATTTGTCAGAAGTTTATTTCCAAAGAAATGTGGAGGCCAAAACACTTAAAATCGCTGGAAAATTGAATGAAGTTTGGTTTAAAGTTCTGTCACTATAATCTTAACATTTAAATTGTAAAGAAGTATTTTTACACAATTTCATGAACAATATGAATTCAAAGACAAATCCTTAAAACAAATATTTTGTGTGTGATTTTTTGCAGAAAGCGGTCTGTGACTCACGCTCAGCTGATGCATGACAAAGGCCGGGCGCTGCAGGACTTTAAGCGTCGCATGTGGCTGCAGGAGCTATTGGACGAAGTCCACACAGCAGAGGTCCGGGACCTCCCGGTCCAGACCACCAGCGGAGGGGGAAGCAGCAGCGGCGCCGGCGTCGGGCTGCCAGGGGTCGGACTGGGCATCAACCTGAGCACCACCGGCAGCACCCTGCACTCCAAACCCCCTGGAGGAACCAAGAACCTCCCCATCAGCTTCAGGCTGGAGGAGGAGGAGGGAACCAACCTGCCGCAGGACACAGAGCAGAACAAGAATCAGACGTACAAAGACGGCGTGCAGAAAGTAAACGGCAAGAGGAAGAAGAAAGGAAGGTCTGGAAAGAGGAGGGAGGGAGAGAAGAGGAAGAGGAGGGCGCGCTCCCTGGGGTGGAGGCTGGAGGACGAAGCAGGAAGTGGACTCCACCTGGAGTGGAGGTCTCTGCTCGGCCTGCAGAGGGCGCTGCTTTAAAACGCTGTCAGTCTCTGACAAAGGTGAGTCTGCAGCTCACACACCCACGGAAAGTAGACTCGAGATTTCAGAGGAAATCTTTAGAAATTCTTTAACTCCCAACAAATTAATTTCTCATTAACAAGTCTAATTTATTCTTGAAATCCAAGTTCAGCACTTCTTACTCATCAGATTACCCAACATTCCTGAATTCAGAACTTTAGTACATGACAGTCAAACTGTTACTTATTCACATTCTGTTGATAATTTAAGGTCTTTTTTAACATTTTGAACACATATTGCATTTTTCATCAGTATTCAAGGAGCAGTCTGTAGTTTGGGGGATATAATATAAATATAATGCAGAATTAACTGAACTTAATAATTCACACTGAAATATCAAACATGTGAACTGACAGTTGTGTTTCTGTGTGTTTGTCTTCCAGAAGCCTGCAGACAGTCGGACTGGACTCCTAAATACTCACGTTACAGCGTCCTGTAATAGTGACTGTTTGGAAAGAAATTGGAAAATATTTATTGTCTGTAAATATTCTAAATATAGCAGAATAAATAGCAGAATATGATAAAAAACAAAAACTTATTTGATGCTCTGTGAGGCAACAGATTTTAATCTTTGTGAATCCTTGCTTTTTTTCTTTTTTATTCTAGTTATGTCAGATTTTTTTTGCGGTAATTTATTTTGTCTGAATGGTGTATTTATTTTGTAAATGTATCGAGGTGCTGCTGACCTTCTATATTTTTGTACCATATTGCACTTTAGATATATAAATATAAATATATATACCATTAATTTGTTCATTGACTTGTTCACGTGGTTGATTGAAATGAAGAAAAAAAACAACGGTCGTCACTCTGTGTTATCTTCCAGTCTGATTCTTGACCTTTCGCTCTGTTCAGACGTCCAGATTTTTGTTTCTCTGCTGCTGTTCATTCGGATGTTTCCGGCTCTGATCGAAGCCGTTTGTTGTCTCACGTTTGTGTTCGACCCTCCTGCTGCCTTCACTGACTCTGTTTCCTTCACGGCCCGCTCTGCTTCTCAATGCCAAAGTTCAGATTTGTACATAAACCAAACACGGCTCGATATTGTTGTTTATGGCACTTGCACTGAGATGAACACCCTGTACTGAACGGATTAAACATTTGACAGTATCCTCCTCTCTGTGTCCTGTGTCTTTAATGTCCTGTTAATGGTTATAACATCAGGAACCTGGATGATATCATATTATTATATAAATTATAACACTGTAATGTAAAAGACATGTTTGGTCTCTGTTGATCTGCCAATGTCAGCAGCAGATGTTTGTGAAGACACCATCTGTTTCACTGAACCAGTAACACAGCAGCACCAGACTCCATTAACAAAAGTAGTGATTTTAGGAGTTGGTGAGTTAAAACAAACTTTACAAACATGATGAAACTGTGTGTGACAGATTGTAACTCATTGTGTCCTTGTTGTAAATTCAGCATGAAATGTGATACATGAAGCCAACTATTAACCAAAACATCACCAGACTCCCTTAACAAATCGGCTAATTTAAGGAGTGGTTGAGTAGCTTAAAACTTTATGAATATTATGAAACTGTGTCTGTGACAGATTGTAACTCATTGTGTCCTTGTTGTAAATTCAGCATTAAATCTTTCAGCTGAAGTTGTTTGTCTCCTTGTAAAAAGTGTCAGTTTGTGGCAGCATGTCTGTACCAGCCTGTCTGCTTCTGTGTCTAAAGTGCTAAAGTCTTACCTGCCAACATTGATCAGCTGTTTGAACACACTGTTTACACGGATTTCACCATTTACACTCCATTTATGAAAGAAGAAACATGTTATTGATCTAAACATGTCACATGTAACAAAGACACTAAACAGTAACAATATAGGCTACTTCTTTGTCCCCGTGGAGAAAGTCCCCAGACTCCCTTAACAAATGTGTCAGTTTAGTGAGTTGTTGAGTTGGAGACACTTTATAAACTATGTGAAACTCTGTCTCTGACTCATTCTGCATTATTTGGACCTACTTGTTCATTCAGCTGATGTTCTACATGAACTTCTTTCTGTCTTTGAGTAGAAACATGGAGTCTGTTTGTCTCAGTGATGACCGGGTTTGTTTCATACAGAGCAGGAAGTGACATCACATCACAGATGCTGACACTCAATGTGAACGTCTCAGAGCGTTGAGGAGCTCTGGCTGTGCGAGACAGCAGACTCTCTCAGCTCCAACATGGAATCAGCCTCTTTCTTCAGGCTCAGCTCTCTCTGGAGTCAGTCGGCCTCATCAGGCTGAGTCATGGTGAGTCAGAAACGAGCAGCTCAACACATGAAAGTTTCCACTGAAAGCTGGACTGAAACATGTTTCCAACAGACTGAAAAACATCACTCAGCAGGATTCCTTCAGTTACTAATGTCATCTGTTATTATTAACCATTAGTAATAAATAGAACAATCACTGGATCATTCTGTTCATGAGGGAGAACTAAAAATGTGATGATTCTGCAGTTATAAAAGGCAGCGTAAGAGTCTCAGAACGCCTCCGCGGTGTCACATCAGGACACACATGAAGCACGAAGTCCAACTCTGGTTAAATGAAGTTTAAACTACCTCCAGTCCACCACCTTGTTCCCCTCCTCTGCTGTATGTCTTCAGGTTTTCATCACCTCTTCAGTTCGTCCAATTAACGTCTGATCAACATCAGCTGCCCACCAGGAAATGATCCCCATCAGCTGAGAGCGAGCTCAAGGCTTCTGTCGCTGCCTTTCTAAACTTCTGCACGTACAGCAGGAAAGAAAATTACTACTTTCCACTCAATAGAGCAAAAGTGTCAACAAATTGCCGCCTCTCATCATAAATTCCATCCAGAATTCAATTAGGGGTGATCAACAGCTCCAGGCTGCAGAACGAGGCCAGAGGGACTTGGCCGCTCTACGAGCCATTAAAATAATTCCCACCGCTGCGGCTTCACAACATGACAAGTTTGGTTTGGCGGCAGGTTGTCGAGCTGAGAGACGTGGAGCAGAGAGAGCCGGGCGCTGGTGTCGGCCGTGTTGATGTTGTGATTCAAGCAGCGGCACGGCAACAATCCTTCAAATCCACCCAATCAGAACCAGAGAGTCAGAGAGGGGCGGACGGAGACCTGGACCCAGAGGCCACAGGACCTGGACCCAGAGGCCACAGGACCTGGACCCAGAGGCCACAGGACCTGGACCCTGGACCCAGAGGCCACAGGACCTGGACCCTGGACCCAGAGGCCACAGGACCTGGACCCTGGACCCAGAGGCCACAGGACCTGGACCCAGAGGCCACAGGACCTGGACCTGGACCCAGAGACCACAGGACCTGGACCCAGAGGCCACAGGACCTGGACCCAGAGGCCACAGGACCTGGACCCAGAGGCCACAGGATCCAGATGGTATGAACATGTGGTCTGCATTTTACTCAATCTGTTTTCTCATGTTTTATTAGTCGGAAGGTTCAGTACCATTTTAATTTACGTTGTAAGAAGACAAACATAGAGAGCAGAAGTCAGGTGTCCTTCATGGACCTTATTTGATTAAATCTTTGTCTGGTAGAGAACAAAGAGAGACAGATATTAAAGTATTGATCCTGTTTGAACTGTGTCATTAATCACACATATGATATTTGTCATCAAACTAATGAAACATCAGCCTGTCAACAGTGTCGTCGTCTCCTAACTTCAACATTGTCGAGCTGCTTCTGTATATCAGCAGCTCACAGAACTGAACCAGAACCAGCTCTCCTCTCACAGAACTGCAGTTGTCAATATGAGCAGATTTATTGTGATGTTCATCTTGTTTAGAACCTTTTCTGACCCAGTTGGCTCCATGTTGGTGTTGGTGGCGTGCTGATGAGACTTTAATACAACAAACTGAAACCTTATTGACTTGAAAATGATCTTTTAAACTGACAAACATCATGCGTGTGATTTATGATCCAGTTCAGACAGGATCAATACTTTATCCGTCTCCTCTTCACTACTAAACACAGTTTTGTACAGTTCCGCTGAGGTCCACCGGAAGGGGGTGTGGCTTCATTAACTTGTTATTGACATTAACTTCCATTTTGTTTTTTGTTATTTAGTTTTGAGGCCCCCCTGAAGCCCAAATGTCCCTTAATAAACTACGACATTGAACACAACATTGATAACGGTCCGCCGCCATCTTAACTGTACTTGACAGCGGCGTGAACTCCCCTCTGATGAAAACATGAAGCCAGCCGTTATTTGACAAACAAGCCCATGCTAACAAGCTAACTGTGTTCCCACGAAAACACGAGCACATTTCACTTCACGTTGCCCCAAACAGACACAACTTCACCGTCCATGAGCCGCAGGATAGCGCGTTTGTGTTTAGCTAGCAAAGTCAGCAAAGTTAACACTCACCAGATCCTGTAGCTTCTTTTCATCCCTTTTCTTCTGTGAGGTTATTTATCCTCCATTCAGCGGTCAGTGAAGAGAGTTACTGGACATCATTCACATTATTATGTTAAGTGTCTCATATCTGCATTAAATCCTCCAGAAGGCTCAAACACCATAAACACAGCCGACAGATCCAGCGTGAAGCACACAGCTCACCGCCACCTGTCACTCAAAGAAGCCACGCCCCCTAATTACCCTTAATTTAATGTGATTTAAACCAGAGAGGGATTAATTAGGTTGAGAGAGCAGAGTTTATTTAGTTCCAGGCTGTAAACATGTTTATTAAACTTTCAATAAGCTGTGAAAAGCGATTTAAAATTATTTGACGTCATCACAACGTAAGGCTGAGCGGGAACTCGTGGGCGGGGCCAGCCAACTTTACTCGGCACGTCACGTGTATATCTCGCGCGTTCACAAAAAGCTCGCCCCCGAGCTGCTGTGCTCGTACCACAGAGGCTCTACGGAGAGAGCTGAGGTTCAAAACGGACTTTTTTAAAGCGAGGTTAATCTGAGGATGTTGTATTGTGGACGTGAAATCCAAATTTCATGACTGTCAAGTTATATTTTTAAACTGGGACAACAGCACATATGTTTGTGTTTTTATGTCTTTATTAACACAACCAACTACTGTTATTTCTTTTAATGAAACATGTTATATTTGTGAGAGACTTTTCATTTAGAATTTAATGAACTTTTGGAACAAAATGTGCTCATTCATTTATAGGCAAATATGAATCACTATTTTATCATATTTGTCTTAAATCCAATTCCATTATAGCAGGTAAAGCACGTCCTGACAGCTTACTGTCAGATACTGTTCCCCCTCTGTTCAGTGTGAAAGGAGGCTCACAATAGTATCTATTCCAAGCTGTCAGGATGCGTTCCCCCTGTTTAAATGGTCAAATTGAATAATATCAGCCTGAAAATCACATTACTTACCTTTTGTTG